>NC_133801.1:727579-732579 GCF_043250625.1 Sebastes fasciatus
AGGTAAATATTGGGGTAATATTTGATACATGTTGAGGTAAGTATTGGGGTAATGTTTGATACATGTTGAGGTAAATATTGGGGTAATGTTTGATACATGTTGAGGTAAATATTGAGGTAATGTTTGATACATGTTGAGGTAAATATTGAGGTAATGTTTGATACATGTTGAGGTAAATATTGAGGTAATGTTTGATACATGTTGAGGTAAATATTGGGGTAATATTTGATTAATGTTGAGGTAAATATTGGGGTAATATTTGATTAATGTTGAGGTAAATATTGGGGTAATGTTTGATACATGTTGAGGTAAATATTGAGGTAATTTTTGATTAATGTTGAGGTAAATATTGGGATAATTTGGCAGTAATTCCAAAGAAATCTCAAACAGGTAACTTACTAATTATCACCTGATTACGCTGAAATGTTCGGAGCTGTAAAATGAAGTGTTTCCTGTTTCTCTGCTATAATAATTCATGTTGCTGATATTATTATTTTGTGTCCATGATGCAGACATTCGTACTGTTAATTGTTAGTGTTGTATTTCTGGTATAGTCCTCCTTTAAAGACCTGTTGATCACAGTTTTCACTTTCCGGTTGTTGTTTTTTTTACTCCTGTAATCTGAGTCAAACAAAAGCCAGAAACACCTCATCTTACAGGTCGGCACATCTCCTGGTAATCAGGTGATAATTAGTAAGTAACCTGTTTGTAATTTCTTTGTATTTACTGCCAAATTACCCCAATATTTACCTCAACATTTATTAAACATTACTTTATTATAAATATTATATAATAATTATATTCTGTTATTTCCCAAAGCAGGTAATAAATCTCTGGTAGTTTCTTTAACACATCACCAGGACAGTAAATCAAAGTTAATTAATAAACATGATTACAAACTGTTTACTGGTGAGTAAATAATAATAATAATAATAATAATAATAATTAGTTTATAACTTCTTTGAGATCTCTTGGAAATTACATCCAAATAATTGTAGAATTATATTTTATTTCCCAATAAGCAGTGATAATTAGCTGGTTATGTATTTTATGTAATTCTACCAGTTTAATAGATTATAATTAGGCCTCCATTCTACTGCTTTATTATATCATTTATATACTTTATTATAAACATTATGGTAACACTTCATTTTACAGGTCCGCATGGTAATCAGGTGATAATTAGCAAGTTACCTGTTTGATATGTCTTTGGAATTATTGCCAATATTTACCTCAACATTTACCTCAACATTTACCAAACATTACTTTATTATAAACATGATTTAATAATTATATGCTTAAATATCATCTAATGGTTAAAATAGGGCCGTGAGGCTGAGGAGCGGCTGTGTGCTGTTCACTTATTATTATCTATTTATCAGCACACATGGAAATAAAGCAGATCTATTCACTTTGGATTCTTTTCCTGGGAAAGAGCCGAATATAATTATTAAATCATGTTGTCATCGTCATGACGTCGACACTAAAAGGGTCTGTTGATACGATACGTATCATGATACCGGCGTTACGATTCAATATATTGTGTTACTGTAAGAATCAATGCTTCACTGAGGTCTCCCACTCCGTCGTCTCGTTCACAAATAACTTGGATTTAGTTCTTCATCCTTGTTAATAAATCGGCGCACTGCTCTTTTGTTAATTAGGACCCGAGCACTTCGTACCAGGGACCCGGCGGTGTCCCCGGACCCGGCGGTGTCCCCGGACCCGGCGGTGTCCCCGGACCAGACGGTGTCCCCGGACCCGGCGGTGTCCCCGGACCAGACAGTGTCCCCGGACCAGACAGTGTCCCCGGACCCGACGGTGGCCCCGGTACGAAGTGCCAGGAAACCTATTTTTTTATAAAGATTATTTTTCCTCTGGGAGATACATTTTTGAGGCCCTTACGTTGCACAAAAACTCACGAAAATGTAAATACGCATCAGAACTGGAGAGAATTGCAAAGTTCTGTATTGATCCGGCTCGAGCGTCGCCAGCGAGCTCCAAAGCGCCCTCTAATGCCTGGAAGGCCATAGTTTGGACAAAGTTGATCCTATACACATCCTGCTCATTATTTCAGACATATTCCTCATTGGGTTTCATTAGCTCCGCCCACCCGGAAGTCGGCCATCTTGAATTTTGTGTGTTTTTCATGTATTTTATGCATACTTTTACGAACTCCTCCTAGAGACTTTATCGGATTCGCGTTAAATTTGGGTGGTATAACCCTCAAACTAATGTGACGCTAAATAACGAAGGAATTTTTTATTGCTCGAACGGTGACGTCATAGGTCATGTGTGAGAAGACGCCATTTTATCACTTTACAGGTATAGAACTTTACGATACTCCTCCTAGAGGATTCAAGAGATCCATCTCAAAGTCGGGCAGCAGAATCTCAACACCTTCACGATGCTAAATTGCAAAGCTTTTGTGTTTTTGACCTGCGCAAAGGGGCGAGGGCCCATTCAACGCTGCTTGCAGCTTTAATATCTGGGTTGTATCTGTGTGGGTCATCGCAGGTAGCACAATCATTTCTAACGTGGTTTTGTGCGACTAGAACGCACCTCACAGAAACAAACTGTGGAGAAGTGAATTAACTTTTCAAATCTTCGTCTCTGTTTTCAGGCTGATCCATCTAAACCCCTGAACTGGGAGGTTTTCTGAGGAGGTTTTCTGAGGAGAGAGGATGGAGAACGTCTCCTCGCACAAACACTTCGTCCTCGACGGCTCCAGTGAACTGGGAGCGCTGAGGCCCGTCCTCTTCCTCCCGTTCTTCGTCATGTTCGTGGTGTCGCTGTTGGCCAACTCCCTGCTGCTGTACGTCATCGTCTCACAGAGGAGCCTCCACTCTCCGATGTGCGTCCTCATCGCCGGCATGGCGTGCGTGGACCTGAGCCTCCCGCTGTTCTTCGTCCCCCACATGCTGCTGAGCTTCCTGCTGGACTGGAGGGGGATCTCTCTGAGCGGCTGCCTGACTCAGATGTACTTCGTTCACTTGTTGGGAGCTTTTCAGGCCACGCTGCTGCTGTGGATGGCGCTGGACCGCTACTTCGCCATCTGCACGCCTCTCTACTACCACGAACGCATGGCTTTACCGAGCTTCCTCAAGTTCGTGGTTCCAGCTCTGATCAGAAACGTGTTCATGGTCTCACTGGTGGTGAGTCTGGCGGGATCTTTGCCCTTCTGCGCCGCTAACGTGATGAACCACTGTTTCTGTGAGCACATGGCGTTGGTGCAGCTGGCCTGCGGAAGCACCGCCGTCAACAGTCTAGTGGGGCTGATCTCGGTGTTCCTCATTTCTGTAGCCGACTTCATCTTCATCGCCGCCTCCTACGTGATCATATTCAGCTCTGTGCTGAGTTCTGGCAAGTCGGCTGTCAAAGCGCTCCACACCTGCGTCACCCACATCGTGGTCATCACCGTCCACCTGACCATCGCGCTCATCGTTTTCCTGTCGTATCGGATCAGAAACGGATTTCCCGTCGCCGGGCGGGTTTTCTTCAGCATCATGTATCTGCTCTTTCCGAGCTGTTTCAACCCGATTGTCTACGGCATCAGAACCGCCGAGATCCGACAGCACATCCTGAAGACGCTGAGGTGCGGTCGCTTTGTCCGAACTGTGAATTACTCTTAAAAAAACGACACTCTTAGAATTAGGAGAGCCTCGAGGAACTCTGGGGAATTCTGGGGAACTCTGGGGAACTCTGGTGAACCCTGCATGCTGGCGGGGTTCTTGGAGGAACCTTTGGAGTGTTGGCGAGTTAAGAGTTTGTGCATTCGTTGCAACCCAAACGTTAGACATACCAAGTCACTCTGCAACCGTAACGTCACTGATCTAGCTTAACGTTAGCTGCGCCGAACCATTCCCAACGTAACATTAAGTTACATTGAACACGGTAAGTTTAATAGAATAACCGCGGAGGAAATCTTGATGAGGTTGTAGCCTTATATCATTAGCTTGAAGCTAGCTGCATTTAAATGAAATTATTGACGTTACCTCGGCCAGCTAGCTAAGTAACGAATGTTAGCTGACTTTTTAAAGATATTTAATGTGAGTATGTCATTAGTAGTGTAGTTAGTCGACTAACGTGGCTACCCAGGGACTTTAGCTTGAATCTTTCTAGTTTTGACGATACAACTTGTGACAGCAAGTGTTTCAATGAATTGAATGTGTTATCACTCACTATATTGTGGTTAAATAAAATGTCTGTGAGAAAACAATTGTGCATTGTCAATGACAGGCCTAATATTAGTAACAAGTTTTATTGCCTAAACCTAATGAAGTAGTAGTTTTGTTGCCGAAACCTAAAGAAGTTGTAGTTTTGTTGCCTACACCTAACGAAGTTGTAGTTTTGTTGTCTAAACCTAAAGAAGTTGTAGTTTTGTTGCCGAAACCTAAAGAAGTAGTAGTTTTGTTGTCGAAACCTAAAGAAGTTGTAGTTTCGTTGCCTAAACCTAAAGACGTAGTAGTTTTGTTGTCTAAACCTAAAGAAGTTGTAGTTTTGTTGCCTAAACCTAACGAAGTTTAAGTTTTGTTGCCTAAACCTAAAGAAGTTGTAGTTTTGTTGCCTAAACCTAAAGAAGTCGTACTTTTGTTGCCTAAACCTAAAGAACTTTTAGTTTTGTTGTCTAAACCTAAAGAACTTTTAGTTTTGTTGCCTAAACCTAAAGAAGTTGTAGTTTTGTCGCCTAAACCTAAAGAAGTTGTAGTTTTGTTGTCTAAACCTAAAGAACTTTTAGTTTTGTTGCCTAAACCTAAAGTAGTTCTGGTTTTGTTGCCTAAACCTAAAGAAGTTGTAGTTTTGTTGCCTAAACCTAAAGAAGTTTTAGTTTTGTTGCCTAAACCTAAAGAAATTCTGGTTTTGTTGTCTAAACCTAAAGAAGTTGTAGTTTTGTTGCCTAAACCTAAAGAAGTTATAGTTTTGTTGCCTAATTCTAAAGAAGTTGTAGTTTTATTGTCTAAACCTAAAGAAGTTGTAGTTTTATTGCCTAAACCTAAAGA
>NC_133801.1:741575-767251 GCF_043250625.1 Sebastes fasciatus
ATGGGGATGATAGGTCGACCTGGTCCCTGCATGCCCAGCATCCAGTCGGCCTTCGCTGCAGGGCTGACGTCCAGTTACCCGCCGCCCAACGCCCCCGTGGTCTTCTCCCAGGTCCTCTACAACCGGGGCAGCTACGACCCCGGTACCGGTCTCTTCACCGCCCCCATCAACGGCACCTACGTCTTCAGCTACCACCTCACCGTCCACCAGCGAGTCCTCAAAGTCGGCCTCTTTCATAACTTCGTTCCGATTGTGAAAACCACTTACCCCAAAGTGTCAGGGACCACCTCGCACTCAGTGGTCCTGCACCTGGCCCGCGGGGACCGGGTGTGGATCCAGGTGAAGGATCAGATCACTAACGGCATGTATGCCGGTTCTGAGTCCAGCAGTACCTTCTCTGGCTTCCTGCTCCACCCAGATACGTGTGATATGGCGTTTCTTAGAGCGCCAATACCCTTAATGAGCTCACCTGAAGGCGGATTCAACTGGGGCGACGGCGGGTCCGGCACCACCGAACCCCCGACCCCACCTGCTGGGGGAGGATCCGACTAGCTGCTGGTGGAGGATCCGACTAGCTGCTGGTGGAGGATCCGACTAGCTGCTGGGGGAGGATCCGACTAGCTGCTGGTGGAGGATCCGACTAGCTGCTGGGGGAGGATCCGACTAGCTGCTGGGGGAGGATCCGACTAGCTGCTGGGGGAGGACCCGACTAGCTGCCGGTGGAGGATCCGACCAGCCTTAGTGATGAATAAACTGGTTCTGGGTTAGGGTTCTGGGTTAGGGTTCTGGGTTAGGGTTCTGGTCGTCTGTAGAAGGTCCCGTAACATTTGATTCTGAACCCACCAGACTCATCCTGAGGATGACATCAGTTCCCCAATAAATGAATGTGATGAATGAATCCCGAACACACAACCTGGTCACCAGGACCGGTTCACACCTTCACACCTGTGTTGTTCAGTCCGGTTCAATCAGACCGGGTCGGTAGAGTGGTTCTGGTACCGGTACTGGTATCGGTATCAGACGACTCTACCAACCGGTCTACGCACCGATCCGATCCCAGAATCTACTAACCCAGAATAGATTCAACGTGTTTAACAGGAAGTCAGTTAATAATAATATATAATAATATAATAAACTTTATTTATAGAGCTGTTATTTATTCCGTGCTTCAGTTCTTAATGATCTTAATGATCTTAATGATGTTAATGATGTTAATGTTCTTAATGATCTTAATGATCTTAATGATGTTAATGATCTTAATGATCTTAATGTTCTTAATGATCTTAATGATCTTAATGATGTTAATGTTCTTAATGATCTTAATGATCTTAATGTTCTTAATGTTCTTAATGATCTTAATGATGTTAATGATCTTAATGATCTTAATGATGTTAATGTTCTTAATGATCTTAATGATGTTAATGATCTTAATGATCTTAATGATCTTAATGTTCTTAATGATGTTAATGTTCTTAATGTTCTTAATGATCTTAATGTTCTTAATGATCTTAATGTTCTTAATGATCTTAATGATGTTAATGATCTTAATGTTCTTAATGATCTTAATGTTCTTAATGTTCTTAATGATCTTAATGTTCTTAATGTTCTTAATTATGTTCTCTGTAACTGACAAACTGAATAATAAAATAAAGATCCGTCATTCATTCTCTGTTTCAGTTCATGTTTTACATTAAAGGGTTAAACCTGAGCAGGAAGTCATCATCACATCACCTGATCGGCAGGAAACAGCTGTTCAATAATAATAATAACAAACAGCTAGCAGCTGTTATACATAGCGACGGTCTATTATACGTAGCGACGGTCTGTTATACGTAACGACGGTATGTTATACGTAGCGACGGTCTGTTATACGTAACGACGGTCTGTTATACGTAGCGACGGTCTGTTATACGTAACGACGGTCTGTTATACGTAGCGACAGTCTGTTATACGTAACGTCGGTCTGTTATACGTAACGACAATCTGTTATACGTAGCGACGGTCCGTTATACGTAGCGACGGTCCGTTATACTTAGCGACGGTCCGTTATATGTAACGACGGTCCGTTATACGTAACGATAATCTGTTATACGTGGCGACAGTCTGTTATACGTTACGACGGTCCGTTATACGTAGCGACGGTCTATTATACGTAGCGACGGTCTGTTATACGTAGCGACGGTCTGTTATATGTAGCGACGGTCTGTTATACGTAACGACGGTCTGTTATACGTAGCGTCGGTCTGTTATACGTAACGACAATCTGTTATACGTAGCAACGGTCTGTTATACGTTACGACAGTCTGTTATACGTAGCGACGGTCTATTATACGTAACGACGGTCTGTTATACGTAACGTCGGTCTGTTATACGTAACGACAATCTGTTATACGTAGCGACGGTCCGTTATACGTAGCGACGGTCCGTTATACTTAGCGACGGTCCGTTATACGTAACGACGGTCCGTTATACGTAACGACAATCTGTTATACGTAGCGACGGTCTGTTATACGTTACGACGGTCCGTTATACGTAGCGACGGTCTATTATACGTAACGACGGTCTGTTATACGTAGCGTCGGTCTGTTATACGTAACGACAATCTGTTATACGTAGCAACAGTCTGTTATACGTTACGACAGTCCGTTATACGTAGCGACGGTCTATTATACGTAGCGACGGTCTATTATACGTAGCGACGGTCTGTTATACGTAACGACAATCTGTTATACGTAGCGACGGTCCGTTATACGTAGCGACGGTCCGTTATACGTAGCGTCGGTCTGTTATACGTAACGACGGTCCGTTATACGTAGCGTCGGTCCGTTATACGTAACAACGGTCCGTTATACTTAGCGACGGTCCGTTATACGTAGCGACGGTCCGTTATACTTAGCGACGGTCCGTTATACGTAGCGACGGTCCGTTATACGTAGCGACGGTCCGTTATACGTAGCAACGGTCCGTTATACGTAGCGACGGTCTGTTACACTCAGCGACGGTCCGTTATACGTAGCGATGGTCTGTTATAGTTAGCGATGGTCTGTTACACATAGCGACGGTCCTTTATACGTAGCGACAGTCTGTTATACGTAGCGACAGTCTGTTATACGTAGCGACGGTCCATTATACGTAGCGACGGTCTGTTATATGTAGCGACGGTCTGTTATACGTAACGACAATCTGTTATACGTAGCGACGGTCCGTTATACGTAGCGACGGTCCGTTATACGTAACAACGGTCCGTTATACGTAGCGACGGTCCGTTATACTTAGTGACGGTCCGTTATACGTAGCGACGGTCCTTTATACGTAGCGACGGTCCATTATACGTAGCGACGGTCTGTTACACATAGCGACGGTCTGTTATACGTAGCGACAGTCTGTTATACGTAGCGACAGTCTGTTATACGTAGCGACGGTCCTTTATACGTAGCGACAGTCTGTTATACGTAGCGACGGTCCTTTATACGTAGCGACAGTCTGTTATACGTAGCGACGGTCCTTTATACGTAGCGACAGTCTGTTATACGTAGCGACGGTCCGTTATACGTAACAACGGTCCGTTATACGTAGCGACCGTCCGTTATACGTAGCGACGGTCTGTTACACTCAGCGACGGTCCGTTATACGTAGCGATGGTCTGTTATAGTTAGCGATGGTCTGTTACACATAGCGACGGTCCTTTATACGTAGCGACGGTCCATTATACGTAGCGACGGTCTGTTACACATAGCGACGGTCTGTTATACGTAGCGACAGTCTGTTATACGTAGCGACAGTCTGTTATACGTAGCGACGGTCCTTTATACGTAGCGACAGTCTGTTATACGTAGCGACAGTCTGTTATACGTAGCGACGGTCCTTTATACGTAGCGACAGTCTGTTATACGTAGCGACGGTCCATTATACGTAGCGACGGTCTGTTACACATAGCGACGGTCTGTTATACGTAGCGACAGTCTGTTATACGTAGCGACAGTCTGTTATACGTAGCGACGGTCCTTTATACGTAGCGACAGTCTGTTATACGTAGCGACAGTCTGTTATACGTAGCGACGGTCCTTTATACGTAGCGACAGTCTGTTATACGTAGCGACGGTCCTTTATACGTAGCAACAGTCTGTTATATGTAGCGACGGTCCTTTATACGTAGCGACGGTCCGTTACACATAGCGACGGTCCGTTATACTTAGCGACGGTCTGTTATACGTAACGACGGTCTGTTATACGTAGCTACAGTCTGTTATACGTAGCGACAGTCTGTTATACGTAGCGACGGTCTATTATACGTAACGACGGTCTGTTATACGTAGCGACAGTCTGTTATACGTAGCGACGGTCTGTTATACGTTACGACGGTCCGTTATACGTAGCGACGGTCTATTATACGTAACGACGGTCTGTTATACGTAGCGTCGGTCTGTTATACATAACGACAATCTGTTATACGTAGCAACGGTCTGTTATACGTTACGACAGTCCGTTATACGTAGCGACGGTCTATTATACGTAGCGACGGTCTATTATACGTAGCGACGGTCTGTTATACGTAACGACAATCTGTTATACGTAGCGACGGTCCGTTATACGTAGCGACGGTCCGTTATACGTAGAGTCGGTCTGTTATACGTAACGACGGTCCGTTATACGTAGCGTCGGTCCGTTATACGTAACAACGGTCCGTTATACTTAGCGACGGTCCGTTATACGTAGCGACGGTCCGTTATACTTAGCGACGGTCCGTTATACGTAGCGACGGTCCGTTATACGTAGCGACGGTCCGTTATACGTAGCGACGGTCTGTTACACTCAGCGACGGTCCGTTATACGTAGCGATGGTCTGTTATAGTTAGCGATGGTCTGTTACACATAGCGACGGTCCTTTATACGTAGCGACAGTCTGTTATACGTAGCGACAGTCTGTTATACGTAGCGACGGTCCATTATACGTGGCGACGGTCTGTTACACATAGCGACGGTCTGTTATACGTAGCGACAGTCTGTTATACGTAGCGACAGTCTGTTATACGTAGCGACGGTCCTTTATACGTAGCGACAGTCTGTTATACGTAGCGACAGTCTGTTATACGTAGCGACGGTCCTTTATACGTAGCGACAGTCTGTTATACGTAGCGACGGTCCTTTATACGTAGCGACGGTCCATTATATGTAGCGACGGTCTGTTACACATAGCGACGGTCTGTTATACGTAGCGACAGTCTGTTATACGTAGCGACAGTCTGTTATACGTAGCGACGGTCCTTTATACGTAGCGACAGTCTGTTATACGTAGCGACAGTCTGTTATACGTAGCGACGGTCCTTTATACGTAGCGACAGTCTGTTATACGTAGCGACGGTCCTTTATACGTAGCGACAGTCTGTTATATGTAGCGACGGTCCTTTATACGTAGCGACGGTCTGTTACACATAGCGACGGTCCGTTATACTTAGCGACAGTCTGTTATACTTAGCGACGGTCTGTTATACTTAGCGAGGGTCTGTTATACGTAGCGTCAGTCTGTTATACGTAACGACAATCTGTTATACGTAGCAACGGTCTGTTATACGTTACGACAGTCCGTTATACGTAGTGACGGTCTATTATACGTAGCAACGGTCTATTATACGTAGCGACGGTCTGTTATATGTAGCGACGGTCTGTTATACGTAACGACAATCTGTTATACGTAGCGACGGTCCGTTATACGTAGCGACGGTCCGTTATACGTAGCGTCGGTCTGTTATACGTAACGACGGTCCGTTATACTTAGCGACGGTCCGTTATACGTAGCGACGGTCCGTTATACTTAGCGACGGTCCGTTATACGTAGCGACGGTCCGTTATACGTAGCGACGGTCCGTTATACGTAGCGACGGTCTGTTACACTCAGCGACGGTCTGTTATACGTAGCGATGGTCTGTTATAGTTAGCGACGGTCTGTTACACATAGCGACGGTCCTTTATACGTAGCGACAGTCTGTTATACGTAGCGACGGTCTGTTATACGTAACGACAATCTGTTATACGTAGCGACGGTCCGTTATACGTAGCGACGGTCTGTTATACGTAACAACGGTCCGTTATACGTAGCGACGGTCCGTTATACTTAGTGACGGTCCGTTATACGTAGCGACGGTCCTTTATACGTAGCGACGGTCCATTATACGTAGCGACGGTCTGTTACACATAGCGACGGTCTGTTATACGTAGCGACAGTCTATTATACGTAGCGACAGTCTGTTATACGTAGCGACGGTCCTTTATACGTAGCGACAGTCTGTTATACGTAGCGACGGTCCTTTATACGTAGCGACAGTCTGTTATACGTAGCGACGGTCCTTTATACGTAGCGACAGTCTGTTATACGTAGCGACGGTCCGTTATACGTAACAACGGTCCGTTATACGTAGCGACGGGCCGTTATACGTAGCGACGGTCTGTTACACTCAGCGACGGTCCGTTATACGTAGCGTCGGTCTGTTATACGTAACGACGGTCCGTTATACGTACCGTCGGTCCGTTATACGTAACAACGGTCCGTTATACTTAGCGACGGTCCGTTATACGTAGCGACGGTCCGTTATACTTAGCGACGGTCCGTTATACGTAGCGACGGTCCGTTATACGTAGCGACGGTCCGTTATACGTAGCGACGGTCTGTTACACTCAGCGACGGTCCGTTATACGTAGCGATGGTCTGTTATAGTTAGCGATGGTCTGTTACACATAGCGACGGTCCTTTATACGTAGCGACAGTCTGTTATACGTAGCGACAGTCTGTTATACGTAGCGACGGTCCATTATACGTAGCGACGGTCTGTTACACATAGCGACGGTCTGTTATACGTAGCGACAGTCTGTTATACGTAGCGACAGTCTGTTATACGTAGCGACGGTCCTTTATACGTAGCGACAGTCTGTTATACGTAGCGACAGTCTGTTATACGTAGCGACGGTCCTTTATACGTAGCGACAGTCTGTTATACGTAGCGACGGTCCTTTATACGTAGCGACGGTCCATTATACGTAGCGACGGTCTGTTACACATAGCGACGGTCTGTTATACGTAGCGACAGTCTGTTATACGTAGCGACAGTCTGTTATACGTAGCGACGGTCCTTTATACGTAGCGACAGTCTGTTATACGTAGCGACAGTCTGTTATACGTAGCGACGGTCCTTTATACGTAGCGACAGTCTGTTATACGTAGCGACGGTCCTTTATACGTAGCGATAGTCTGTTATATGTAGCGACGGTCCTTTATACGTAGCGACGGTCTGTTACACATAGCGACGGTCCGTTATACTTAGCGACAGTCTGTTATACTTAGCGACGGTCTGTTATACTTAGCGAGGGTCTGTTATACGTAGCGTCAGTCTGTTATACGTAACGACAATCTGTTATACGTAGCAACGGTCTGTTATACGTTACGACAGTCCGTTATACGTAGTGACGGTCTATTATACGTAGCAACGGTCTATTATACGTAACGACAATCTGTTATACGTAGCGACGGTCCGTTATACGTAGCGACGGTCCGTTATACGTAGCGTCGGTCTGTTATACGTAACGACGGTCCGTTATACGTAGCGTCGGTCCGTTATACGTAACGACGGTCCGTTATACTTAGCGACGGTCCGTTATACGTAGCGACGGTCCGTTATACTTAGCGACGGTCCGTTATACGTAGCGACGGTCCGTTATACGTAGCGACGGTCCGTTATACGTAGCGACGGTCCGTTATACGTAGCGTCGGTCCGTTATACGTAGCGACGGTCCGTTATACGTAGCGACGGTCCGTTATACGTAGCGACGGTCTGTTACACTCAGCGACGGTCCGTTATACGTAGCGATGGTCTGTTATAGTTAGCGATGGTCTGTTACACATAGCGACGGTCCTTTATACGTAGCGACAGTCTGTTATACGTAGCGACAGTCTGTTATACGTAGCGACGGTCCATTATACGTAGCGACGGTCTGTTACACATAGCGACGGTCTGTTATACGTAGCGACAGTCTGTTATACGTAGCGACAGTCTGTTATACGTAGCGACGGTCCTTTATACGTAGCGACAGTCTGTTATACGTAGCGACAGTCTGTTATACGTAGCGACGGTCCTTTATACGTAGCGACAGTCTGTTATACGTAGCGACGGTCCTTTATACGTAGCGACGGTCCATTATACGTAGCGACGGTCTGTTACACATAGCGACGGTCTGTTATACGTAGCGACAGTCTGTTATACGTAGCGACAGTCTGTTATACGTAGCGACGGTCCTTTATACGTAGCGACAGTCTGTTATACGTAGCGACAGTCTGTTATACGTAGCGACGGTCCTTTATACGTAGCGACAGTCTGTTATACGTAGCGACGGTCCTTTATACGTAGCGACAGTCTGTTATATGTAGCGACGGTCCTTTATACGTAGCGACGGTCTGTTACACATAGCGACGGTCCGTTATACTTAGCGACAGTCTGTTATACTTAGCGACGGTCTGTTATACTTAGCGAGGGTCTGTTATACGTAGCGTCAGTCTGTTATACGTAACGACAATCTGTTATACGTAGCAACGGTCTGTTATACGTTACGACAGTCCGTTATACGTAGTGACGGTCTATTATACGTAGCAACGGTCTATTATACGTAACGACAATCTGTTATACGTAGCGACGGTCCGTTATACGTAGCGACGGTCCGTTATACGTAGCGTCGGTCTGTTATACGTAACGACGGTCCGTTATACGTAGCGTCGGTCCGTTATACGTAACGACGGTCCGTTATACTTAGCGACGGTCCGTTATACGTAGCGACGGTCCGTTATACTTAGCGACGGTCCGTTATACGTAGCGACGGTCCGTTATACGTAGCGACGGTCCGTTATACGTAGCGACGGTCCGTTATACGTAGCGTCGGTCTGTTATACGTAACGACGGTCCGTTATACGTAGCGTCGGTCCGTTATACGTAACAACGGTCCGTTATACTTAGCGACGGTCCGTTATACGTAGCGACGGTCCGTTATACTTAGCGACGGTCCGTTATACGTAGCGACGGTCCGTTATACGTAGCGACGGTCCGTTATACGTAGCGACGGTCTGTTACACTCAGCGACGGTCCGTTATACGTAGCGATGGTCTGTTATAGTTAGCGATGGTCTGTTACACATAGCGACGGTCCTTTATACGTAGCGACAGTCTGTTATACGTAGCGACGGTCCTTTATACGTAGCGACGGTCCATTATACGTAGCGACGGTCTGTTACACATAGCGACGGTCTGTTATACGTAGCGACAGTCTGTTATACGTAGCGACAGTCTGTTATACGTAGCGACGGTCCTTTATACGTAGCGACAGTCTGTTATACGTAGCGACAGTCTGTTATACGTAGCGACGGTCCTTTATACGTAGCGACAGTCTGTTATACGTAGCGACGGTCCTTTATACGTAGCGACAGTCTGTTATATGTAGCGACGGTCCTTTATACGTAGCGACGGTCTGTTACACATAGCGACGGTCCGTTATACTTAGCGACAGTCTGTTATACTTAGCGACGGTCTGTTATACTTAGCGAGGGTCTGTTATACGTAGCGTCAGTCTGTTATACGTAACGACAATCTGTTATACGTAGCAACGGTCTGTTATACGTTACGACAGTCCGTTATACGTAGTGACGGTCTATTATACGTAGCAACGGTCTATTATACGTAACGACAATCTGTTATACGTAGCGACGGTCCGTTATACGTAGCGACGGTCCGTTATACGTAGCGTCGGTCTGTTATACGTAACGACGGTCCGTTATACGTAGCGTCGGTCCGTTATACGTAACGACGGTCCGTTATACTTAGCGACGGTCCGTTATACGTAGCGACGGTCCGTTATACTTAGCGACGGTCCGTTATACGTAGCGACGGTCCGTTATACGTAGCGACGGTCCGTTATACGTAGCGACGGTCTGTTACACTCAGCGACGGTCTGTTATACGTAGCGATGGTCTGTTATAGTTAGCGACGGTCTGTTACACATAGCGACGGTCCTTTATACGTAGCGACAGTCTGTTATACGTAGCGACGGTCTGTTATACGTAACGACAATCTGTTATACGTAGCGACGGTCCGTTATACGTAGCGACGGTCCGTTATACGTAACAACGGTCCGTTATACGTAGCGACGGTCCGTTATACTTAGTGACGGTCCGTTATACGTAGCGACGGTCCTTTATACGTAGCGACGGTCCATTATACGTAGCGACGGTCTGTTACACATAGCGACGGTCTGTTATACGTAGCGACAGTCTGTTATACGTAGCGACAGTCTGTTATACGTAGCGACGGTCCTTTATACGTAGCGACAGTCTGTTATACGTAGCGACGGTCCTTTATACGTAGCGACAGTCTGTTATACGTAGCGACGGTCCTTTATACGTAGCGACAGTCTGTTATACGTAGCGACGGTCCGTTATACGTAACAACGGTCCGTTACACGTAGCGACGGTCCGTTATACGTAGCGACGGTCTGTTACACTCAGCGACGGTCCGTTATACGTAGCGATGGTCTGTTATAGTTAGCGATGGTCTGTTACACATAGCGACGGTCCTTTATACGTAGCGACGGTCCATTATACGTAGCGACGGTCTGTTACACATAGCGACGGTCTGTTATACGTAGCGACAGTCTGTTATACGTAGCGACAGTCTGTTATACGTAGCGACGGTCCTTTATACGTAGCGACAGTCTGTTATACGTAGCGACAGTCTGTTATACGTAGCGACGGTCCTTTATACGTAGCGACAGTCTGTTATACGTAGCGACGGTCCATTATACGTAGCCACAGTCTGTTACACATAGCGACGTCTGTTATACGTAGCGACAGTCTGTTATACGTAGCGACAGTCTGTTATACGTAGCGACGGTCCTTTATACGTAGCGACAGTCTGTTATACGTAGCGACAGTCTGTTATACGTAGCGACGGTCCTTTATACGTAGCGACAGTCTGTTATACGTAGCGACGGTCCTTTATACGTAGCAACAGTCTGTTATATGTAGCGACGGTCCTTTATACGTAGCGACGGTCCGTTACACATAGCGACGGTCCGTTATACTTAGCGACGGTCTGTTATACGTAACGACGGTCTGTTATACGTAGCTACAGTCTGTTATACGTAGCGACAGTCTGTTATACGTAGCGACGGTCTATTATACGTAACGACGGTCTGTTATACGTAGCGACAGTCTGTTATACGTAGCGACGGTCTGTTATACGTAACGACAATCTGTTATACGTAGCGACGGTCCGTTATACGTAGCGTCGGTCTGTTATACGTAACGACGGTCCGTTATACGTAGCGTCGGTCCGTTATACGTAACGACGGTCCGTTATACTTAGCGACGGTCCGTTATACGTAGCGACGGTCCGTTATACGTAGCGACGGTCCGTTATACGTAGCGACGGTCTGTTACACTCAGCGACGGTCTGTTATACGTAGCGATGGTCTGTTATAGTTAGCGACGGTCTGTTACACATAGCGACGGTCCTTTATACGTAGCGACAGTCTGTTATACGTAGCGACGGTCTGTTATACGTAACGACAATCTGTTATACGTAGCGACGGTCCGTTATACGTAGCGACGGTCCGTTATACGTAACAACGGTCCGTTATACGTAGCGACGGTCCGTTATACTTAGTGACGGTCCGTTATACGTAGCGACGGTCCTTTATACGTAGCGACGGTCCATTATACGTAGCGACGGTCTGTTACACATAGCGACGGTCTGTTATACGTAGCGACAGTCTGTTATACGTAGCGACAGTCTGTTATACGTAGCGACGGTCCTTTATACGTAGCGACAGTCTGTTATACGTAGCGACGGTCCTTTATACGTAGCGACAGTCTGTTATACGTAGCGACGGTCCTTTATACGTAGCGACAGTCTGTTATACGTAGCGACGGTCCGTTATACGTAACAACGGTCCGTTACACGTAGCGACGGTCCGTTATACGTAGCGACGGTCTGTTACACTCAGCGACGGTCCGTTATACGTAGCGATGGTCTGTTATAGTTAGCGATGGTCTGTTACACATAGCGACGGTCCTTTATACGTAGCGACGGTCCATTATACGTAGCGACGGTCTGTTACACATAGCGACGGTCTGTTATACGTAGCGACAGTCTGTTATACGTAGCGACAGTCTGTTATACGTAGCGACGGTCCTTTATACGTAGCGACAGTCTGTTATACGTAGCGACAGTCTGTTATACGTAGCGACGGCCCTTTATACGTAGCGACAGTCTGTTATACGTAGCGACGGTCCATTATACGTAGCGACAGTCTGTTACACATAGCGACGTCTGTTATACGTAGCGACAGTCTGTTATACGTAGCGACAGTCTGTTATACGTAGCGACGGTCCTTTATACGTAGCGACAGTCTGTTATACGTAGCGACAGTCTGTTATACGTAGCGACGGTCCTTTATACGTAGCGACAGTCTGTTATACGTAGCGACGGTCCTTTATACGTAGCAACAGTCTGTTATATGTAGCGACGGTCCTTTATACGTAGCGACGGTCCGTTACACATAGCGACGGTCCGTTATACTTAGCGACGGTCTGTTATACGTAACGACGGTCTGTTATACGTAGCTACAGTCTGTTATACGTAGCGACAGTCTGTTATACGTAGCGACGGTCTATTATACGTAACGACGGTCTGTTATACGTAGCGACAGTCTGTTATACGTAGCGACGGTCTGTTATACGTAACGACAATCTGTTATACGTAGCGACGGTCCGTTATACGTAGCGACGGTCCGTTATACGTAGCGTCGGTCTGTTATACGTAACGACGGTCCGTTATACGTAGCGTCGGTCCGTTATACGTAACAACGGTCCGTTATACTTAGCGACGGTCCGTTATACGTAGCGACGGTCCGTTATACTTAGCGACGGTCCGTTATACGTAGCGACAGTCTGTTATACGTAGCGACGGTCCATTATACGTAGCGACGGTCTGTTACACATAGCGACGTCTGTTATACGTAGCGACAGTCTGTTATACGTAGCGACAGTCTGTTATACGTAGCGACGGTCCTTTATACGTAGCGACAGTCTGTTATACGTAGCGACGGTCCTTTATACGTAGCGACAGTCTGTTATATGTAGCGACGGTCCTTTATATGTAGCGACGGTCTGTTACACATAGCGACGGTCCGTTATACTTAGCGACAGTCTGTTATACTTAGCGACGGTCTGTTATACTTAGCGAGAGTCTGTTATACGTAGCGTCAGTCTGTTATACGTAACGACAATCTGTTATACGTAGCAACGGTCTGTTATACGTTACGACAGTCCGTTATACGTAGTGACGGTCTATTATACGTAGCAACGGTCTATTATACGTAGCGACGGTCTGTTATATGTAGCGACGGTCTGTTATACGTAACGACAATCTGTTATACGTAGCGACGGTCCGTTATACGTAGCGACGGTCCGTTATACGTAGCGTCGGTCTGTTATACGTAACGACGGTCCTTTATACGTAGCGACGGTCCATTATACGTAGCGACGGTCTGTTACACATAGCGACGGTCTGTTATACGTAGCGACAGTCTGTTATACGTAGCGACAGTCTGTTATACGTAGCGATGGTCCTTTATACGTAGCGACAGTCTGTTATACGTAGCGACGGTCCTTTATACGTAGCGACAGTCTGTTATACGTAGCGACGGTCCTTTATACGTAGCGACAGTCTGTTATACGTAGCGACGGTCCGTTATACGTAACAACGGTCCGTTATACGTAGCGACGGTCCGTTATACGTAGCGACGGTCTGTTACACTCAGCGACGGTCCGTTATACGTAGCGATGGTCTGTTATAGTTAGCGATGGTCTGTTACACATAGCGACGGTCCTTTATACGTAGCGACGGTCCATTATACGTAGCGACGGTCTGTTACACATAGCGACGGTCTGTTATACGTAGCGACAGTCTGTTATACGTAGCGACAGTCTGTTATACGTAGCGACGGTCCTTTATACGTAGCGACAGTCTGTTATACGTAGCGACAGTCTGTTATACGTAGCGACGGTCCTTTATACGTAGCGACAGTCTGTTATACGTAGCGACGGTCCATTATACGTAGCGACAGTCTGTTACACATAGCGACGTCTGTTATACGTAGCGACAGTCTGTTATACGTAGCGACAGTCTGTTATACGTAGCGACGGTCCTTTATACGTAGCGACAGTCTGTTATACGTAGCGATAGTCTGTTATACGTAGCGACGGTCCTTTATACGTAGCGACAGTCTGTTATACGTAGCGACGGTCCTTTATACGTAGCAACAGTCTGTTATATGTAGCGACGGTCCTTTATACGTAGCGACGGTCCGTTACACATAGCGACGGTCCGTTATACTTAGCGACGGTCTGTTATACGTAACGACGGTCTGTTATACGTAGCTACAGTCTGTTATACGTAGCGACAGTCTGTTATACGTAGCGACGGTCTATTATACGTAACGACGGTCTGTTATACGTAGCGACAGTCTGTTATACGTAGCGACGGTCTGTTATACGTAACGACAATCTGTTATACGTAGCGACGGTCCGTTATACGTAGCGACGGTCCGTTATACGTAGCGTCGGTCTGTTATACGTAACGACGGTCCGTTATACGTAGCGTCGGTCCGTTATACGTAACAACGGTCCGTTATACTTAGCGACGGTCCGTTATACGTAGCGACGGTCCGTTATACTTAGCGACGGTCCGTTATACGTAGCGACGGTCCGTTATACGTAGCGACGGTCCGTTATACGTAGCGACGGTCTGTTACACTCAGCGACGGTCCGTTATACGTAGCGATGGTCTGTTATAGTTAGCGATGGTCTGTTACACATAGCGACGGTCCTTTATACGTAGCGACAGTCTGTTATACGTAGCGACAGTCTGTTATACGTAGCGACGGTCCATTATACGTAGCGACGGTCTGTTACACATAGCGACGGTCTGTTATACGTAGCGACAGTCTGTTATACGTAGCGACAGTCTGTTATACGTAGCGACGGTCCTTTATACGTAGCGACAGTCTGTTATACGTAGCGACAGTCTGTTATACGTAGCGACGGTCCTTTATACGTAGCGACAGTCTGTTATACGTAGCGACGGTCCTTTATACGTAGCGACGGTCCATTATACGTAGCGACGGTCTGTTACACATAGCGACGGTCTGTTATACGTAGCGACAGTCTGTTATACGTAGCGACAGTCTGTTATACGTAGCGACGGTCCTTTATACGTAGCGACAGTCTGTTATACGTAGCGACAGTCTGTTATACGTAGCGACGGTCCTTTATACGTAGCGACAGTCTGTTATACGTAGCGACGGTCCGTTATACTTAGCGACAGTCTGTTATACTTAGCGACGGTCAGTTATACTTAGCGAGGGTCTGTTATACGTAGCGTCAGTCTGTTATACGTAACGACAATCTGTTATACGTAGCAACGGTCTGTTATACGTTACGACAGTACGTTATACGTAGTGACGGTCTATTATACGTAGCAACGGTCTATTATACGTAGCGACGGTCTGTTATATGTAGCGACGGTCTGTTATACGTAACGACAATCTGTTATACGTAGCGACGGTCCGTTATACGTAGCGACGGTCCGTTATACGTAGCGTCAGTCTGTTATACGTAACGACGGTCCGTTATACGTAGCGTCGGTCCGTTATACGTAACGACGGTCCGTTATACTTAGCGACGGTCCGTTATACGTAGCGACGGTCCGTTATACTTAGCGACGGTCCGTTATACTTAGCGACGGTCCGTTATACGTAGCGACGGTCTGTTATACGTAGCGACGGTCCGTTATACGTAGCGACGGTCTGTTACACTCAGCGACGGTCTGTTATACGTAGCGATGGTCTGTTATAGTTAGCGACGGTCTGTTACACATAGCGACGGTCCTTTATACGTAGCGACAGTCTGTTATACGTAGCGACGGTCTGTTATACGTAACGACAATCTGTTATACGTAGCGACGGTCCGTTATACGTAGCGACGGTCCGTTATACGTAACAACGGTCCGTTATACGTAGCGACGGTCCGTTATACTTAGTGACGGTCCGTTATACGTAGCGACGGTCCTTTATACGTAGCGACGGTCCATTATACGTAGCGACGGTCTGTTACACATAGCGACGGTCTGTTATACGTAGCGACAGTCTGTTATACGTAGCGACAGTCTGTTATACGTAGCGACGGTCCTTTATACGTAGCGACAGTCTGTTATACATAGCGACGGTCCTTTATACGTAGCGACAGTCTGTTATACGTAGCGACGGTCCTTTATACGTAGCGACAGTCTGTTATACGTAGCGACGGTCCGTTATACGTAACAACGGTCCGTTATACGTAGCGACGGTCCGTTATACGTAGCGACGGTCTGTTACACATAGCGACGGTCTGTTATACGTAGCGACAGTCTGTTATACGTAGCGACGGTCCTTTATACGTAGCGACGGTCCATTATACGTAGCGACGGTCTGTTACACATAGCGACGGTCTGTTATACGTAGCGACAGTCTGTTATACGTAGCGACGGTCCTTTATACGTAGCGACAGTCTGTTATACGTAGCGACAGTCTGTTATACGTAGCGACGGTCCTTTATACGTAGCGACAGTCTGTTATACGTAGCGACGGTCCTTTATACGTAGCGACAGTCTGTTATATGTAGCGACGGTCCTTTATACGTAGCGACGGTCTGTTACACATAGCGACGGTCCGTTATACTTAGCGACAGTCTGTTATACTTAGCGACGGTCTGTTATACTTAGCGAGGGTCTGTTATACGTAGCGTCAGTCTGTTATACGTAACGACAATCTGTTATACGTAGCAACGGTCTGTTATACGTTACGACAGTCCGTTATACGTAGTGACGGTCTATTATACGTAGCAACGGTCTATTATACGTAGCGACGGTCTGTTATATGTAGCGACGGTCTGTTATACGTAACGACAATCTGTTATACGTAGCGACGGTCCGTTATACGTAGCGACGGTCCGTTATACGTAGCGTCGGTCTGTTATACGTAACGACGGTCCTTTATACGTAGCGACGGTCCATTATACGTAGCGACGGTCTGTTACACATAGCGACGGTCTGTTATACGTAGCGACAGTCTGTTATACGTAGCGACAGTCTGTTATACGTAGCGACGGTCCTTTATACGTAGCGACAGTCTGTTACACTCAGCGACGGTCCGTTATACGTAGCGATGGTCTGTTATAGTTAGCGATGGTCTGTTACACATAGCGACGGTCCTTTATACGTAGCGACAGTCTGTTATACGTAGCGACAGTCTGTTATACGTAGCGACGGTCCATTATACGTAGCGACGGTCTGTTACACATAGCGACGGTCTGTTATACGTAGCGACAGTCTGTTATACGTAGCGACAGTCTGTTATACGTAGCGACGGTCCTTTATACGTAGCGACAGTCTGTTATACGTAGCGACAGTCTGTTATACGTAGCGACGGTCCTTTATACGTAGCGACAGTCTGTTATACGTAGCGACGGTCCTTTATACGTAGCGACGGTCCATTATACGTAGCGACGGTCTGTTACACATAGCGACGGTCTGTTATACGTAGCGACAGTCTGTTATACGTAGCGACAGTCTGTTATACGTAGCGACGGTCCTTTATACGTAGCGACAGTCTGTTATACGTAGCGACAGTCTGTTATACGTAGCGACGGTCCTTTATACGTAGCGACAGTCTGTTATACGTAGCGACGGTCCGTTATACTTAGCGACAGTCTGTTATACTTAGCGACGGTCAGTTATACTTAGCGAGGGTCTGTTATACGTAGCGTCAGTCTGTTATACGTAACGACAATCTGTTATACGTAGCAACGGTCTGTTATACGTTACGACAGTACGTTATACGTAGTGACGGTCTATTATACGTAGCAACGGTCTATTATACGTAGCGACGGTCTGTTATATGTAGCGACGGTCTGTTATACGTAACGACAATCTGTTATACGTAGCGACGGTCCGTTATACGTAGCGACGGTCCGTTATACGTAGCGTCAGTCTGTTATACGTAACGACGGTCCGTTATACGTAGCGTCGGTCCGTTATACGTAACGACGGTCCGTTATACTTAGCGACGGTCCGTTATACGTAGCGACGGTCCGTTATACTTAGCGACGGTCCGTTATACTTAGCGACGGTCCGTTATACGTAGCGACGGTCTGTTATACGTAGCGACGGTCCGTTATACGTAGCGACGGTCTGTTACACTCAGCGACGGTCTGTTATACGTAGCGATGGTCTGTTATAGTTAGCGACGGTCTGTTACACATAGCGACGGTCCTTTATACGTAGCGACAGTCTGTTATACGTAGCGACGGTCTGTTATACGTAACGACAATCTGTTATACGTAGCGACGGTCCGTTATACGTAGCGACGGTCCGTTATACGTAACAACGGTCCGTTATACGTAGCGACGGTCCGTTATACTTAGTGACGGTCCGTTATACGTAGCGACGGTCCTTTATACGTAGCGACGGTCCATTATACGTAGCGACGGTCTGTTACACATAGCGACGGTCTGTTATACGTAGCGACAGTCTGTTATACGTAGCGACAGTCTGTTATACGTAGCGACGGTCCTTTATACGTAGCGACAGTCTGTTATACATAGCGACGGTCCTTTATACGTAGCGACAGTCTGTTATACGTAGCGACGGTCCTTTATACGTAGCGACAGTCTGTTATACGTAGCGACGGTCCGTTATACGTAACAACGGTCCGTTATACGTAGCGACGGTCCGTTATACGTAGCGACGGTCTGTTACACATAGCGACGGTCTGTTATACGTAGCGACAGTCTGTTATACGTAGCGACGGTCCTTTATACGTAGCGACGGTCCATTATACGTAGCGACGGTCTGTTACACATAGCGACGGTCTGTTATACGTAGCGACAGTCTGTTATACGTAGCGACGGTCCTTTATACGTAGCGACAGTCTGTTATACGTAGCGACAGTCTGTTATACGTAGCGACGGTCCTTTATACGTAGCGACAGTCTGTTATACGTAGCGACGGTCCTTTATACGTAGCGACAGTCTGTTATATGTAGCGACGGTCCTTTATACGTAGCGACGGTCTGTTACACATAGCGACGGTCCGTTATACTTAGCGACAGTCTGTTATACTTAGCGACGGTCTGTTATACTTAGCGAGGGTCTGTTATACGTAGCGTCAGTCTGTTATACGTAACGACAATCTGTTATACGTAGCAACGGTCTGTTATACGTTACGACAGTCCGTTATACGTAGTGACGGTCTATTATACGTAGCAACGGTCTATTATACGTAGCGACGGTCTGTTATATGTAGCGACGGTCTGTTATACGTAACGACAATCTGTTATACGTAGCGACGGTCCGTTATACGTAGCGACGGTCCGTTATACGTAGCGTCGGTCTGTTATACGTAACGACGGTCCTTTATACGTAGCGACGGTCCATTATACGTAGCGACGGTCTGTTACACATAGCGACGGTCTGTTATACGTAGCGACAGTCTGTTATACGTAGCGACAGTCTGTTATACGTAGCGACGGTCCTTTATACGTAGCGACAGTCTGTTATACGTAGCGACGGTCCTTTATACGTAGCGACAGTCTGTTATACGTAGCGACGGTCCTTTATACGTAGCGACAGTCTGTTATACGTAGCGACGGTCCGTTATACGTAACAACGGTCCGTTATACGTAGCGACAGTCTGTTATACTTAGCGACAGTCTGTTATACTTAGCGACGGTCTGTTATACTTAGCGAGGGTCTGTTATACGTAGCGTCAGTCTGTTATACGTAACGACAATCTGTTATACGTAGCAACGGTCTGTTATACGTTACGACAGTCCGTTATACGTAGTGACGGTCTATTATACGTAGCAACGGTCTATTATACGTAGCGACGGTCTGTTATATGTAGCGACGGTCTGTTATACGTAACGACAATCTGTTATACGTAGCGACGGTCCGTTATACGTAGCGACGGTCCGTTATACGTAGCGTCGGTCTGTTATACGTAACGACGGTCCTTTATACGTAGCGACGGTCCATTATACGTAGCGACGGTCTGTTACACATAGCGACGGTCTGTTATACGTAGCGACACTCTGTTATACGTAGCGACAGTCTGTTATACGTAGCGACGGTCCTTTATACGTAGCGACAGTCTGTTACACTCAGCGACGGTCCGTTATACGTAGCGATGGTCTGTTATAGTTAGCGATGGTCTGTTACACATAGCGACGGTCCTTTATACGTAGCGACAGTCTGTTATACGTAGCGACAGTCTGTTATACGTAGCGACGGTCCATTATACGTAGCGACGGTCTGTTACACATAGCGACGGTCTGTTATACGTAGCGACAGTCTGTTATACGTAGCGACGGTCCTTTATACGTAGCGACGGTCCATTATACGTAGCGACGGTCTGTTACACATAGCGACGGTCTGTTATACGTAGCGACAGTCTGTTATACGTAGCGACAGTCTGTTATACGTAGCGACGGTCCTTTATACGTAGCGACAGTCTGTTATACGTAGCGACAGTCTGTTATACGTAGCGACGGTCCTTTATACGTAGCGACAGTCTGTTATACGTAGCGACGGTCCGTTATACTTAGCGACAGTCTGTTATACTTAGCGACGGTCAGTTATACTTAGCGAGGGTCTGTTATACGTAGCGTCAGTCTGTTATACGTAACGACAATCTGTTATACGTAGCAACGGTCTGTTATACGTTACGACAGTACGTTATACGTAGTGACGGTCTATTATACGTAGCAACGGTCTATTATACGTAGCGACGGTCTGTTATATGTAGCGACGGTCTGTTATACGTAACGACAATCTGTTATACGTAGCGACGGTCCGTTATACGTAGCGACGGTCCGTTATACGTAGCGTCAGTCTGTTATACGTAACGACGGTCCGTTATACGTAGCGTCGGTCCGTTATACGTAACGACGGTCCGTTATACTTAGCGACGGTCCGTTATACGTAGCGACGGTCCGTTATACTTAGCGACGGTCCGTTATACTTAGCGACGGTCCGTTATACGTAGCGACGGTCTGTTATACGTAGCGACGGTCCGTTATACGTAGCGACGGTCTGTTACACTCAGCGACGGTCTGTTATACGTAGCGATGGTCTGTTATAGTTAGCGACGGTCTGTTACACATAGCGACGGTCCTTTATACGTAGCGACAGTCTGTTATACGTAGCGACGGTCTGTTATACGTAACGACAATCTGTTATACGTAGCGACGGTCCGTTATACGTAGCGACGGTCCGTTATACGTAACAACGGTCCGTTATACGTAGCGACGGTCCGTTATACTTAGTGACGGTCCGTTATACGTAGCGACGGTCCTTTATACGTAGCGACGGTCCATTATACGTAGCGACGGTCTGTTACACATAGCGACGGTCTGTTATACGTAGCGACAGTCTGTTATACGTAGCGACAGTCTGTTATACGTAGCGACGGTCCTTTATACGTAGCGACAGTCTGTTATACATAGCGACGGTCCTTTATACGTAGCGACAGTCTGTTATACGTAGCGACGGTCCTTTATACGTAGCGACAGTCTGTTATACGTAGCGACGGTCCGTTATACGTAACAACGGTCCGTTATACGTAGCGACGGTCCGTTATACGTAGCGACGGTCTGTTACACATAGCGACGGTCTGTTATACGTAGCGACAGTCTGTTATACGTAGCGACGGTCCTTTATACGTAGCGACGGTCCATTATACGTAGCGACGGTCTGTTACACATAGCGACGGTCTGTTATACGTAGCGACAGTCTGTTATACGTAGCGACGGTCCTTTATACGTAGCGACAGTCTGTTATACGTAGCGACAGTCTGTTATACGTAGCGACGGTCCTTTATACGTAGCGACAGTCTGTTATACGTAGCGACGGTCCTTTATACGTAGCGACAGTCTGTTATATGTAGCGACGGTCCTTTATACGTAGCGACGGTCTGTTACACATAGCGACGGTCCGTTATACTTAGCGACAGTCTGTTATACTTAGCGACGGTCTGTTATACTTAGCGAGGGTCTGTTATACGTAGCGTCAGTCTGTTATACGTAACGACAATCTGTTATACGTAGCAACGGTCTGTTATACGTTACGACAGTCCGTTATACGTAGTGACGGTCTATTATACGTAGCAACGGTCTATTATACGTAGCGACGGTCTGTTATATGTAGCGACGGTCTGTTATACGTAACGACAATCTGTTATACGTAGCGACGGTCCGTTATACGTAGCGACGGTCCGTTATACGTAGCGTCGGTCTGTTATACGTAACGACGGTCCTTTATACGTAGCGACGGTCCATTATACGTAGCGACGGTCTGTTACACATAGCGACGGTCTGTTATACGTAGCGACAGTCTGTTATACGTAGCGACAGTCTGTTATACGTAGCGACGGTCCTTTATACGTAGCGACAGTCTGTTATACGTAGCGACGGTCCTTTATACGTAGCGACAGTCTGTTATACGTAGCGACGGTCCTTTATACGTAGCGACAGTCTGTTATACGTAGCGACGGTCCGTTATACGTAACAACGGTCCGTTATACGTAGCGACGGTCCGTTATACGTAGCGACGGTCTGTTACACTCAGCGACGGTCCGTTATACGTAGCGATGGTCTGTTATAGTTAGCGATGGTCTGTTACACATAGCGACGGTCCTTTATACGTAGCGACGGTCCATTATACGTAGCGACGGTCTGTTACACATAGCGACGGTCTGTTATACGTAGCGACAGTCTGTTATACGTAGCGACAGTCTGTTATACGTAGCGACGGTCCTTTATACGTAGCGACAGTCTGTTATACGTAGCGACAGTCTGTTATACGTAGCGACGGTCCTTTATACGTAGCGACAGTCTGTTATACGTAGCGACGGTCCATTATACGTAGCGACAGTCTGTTACACATAGCGACGTCTGTTATACGTAGCGACAGTCTGTTATACGTAGCGACAGTCTGTTATACGTAGCGACGGTCCTTTATACGTAGCGACAGTCTGTTATACGTAGCGACAGTCTGTTATACGTAGCGACGGTCCTTTATACGTAGCGACAGTCTGTTATACGTAGCGACGGTCCTTTATACGTAGCAACAGTCTGTTATATGTAGCGACGGTCCTTTATACGTAGCGACGGTCCGTTACACATAGCGACGGTCCGTTATACTTAGCGACGGTCTGTTATACGTAACGACGGTCTGTTATACGTAGCTACAGTCTGTTATACGTAGCGACAGTCTGTTATACGTAGCGACGGTCTATTATACGTAACGACGGTCTGTTATACGTAGCGACAGTCTGTTATACGTAGCGACGGTCTGTTATACGTAACGACAATCTGTTATACCTAGCGACGGTCCGTTATACGTAGCGACGGTCCATTATACGTAGCGTCGGTCTGTTATACGTAACGACGGTCCGTTATACGTAGCGTCGGTCCGTTATACGTAACAACGGTCCGTTATACTTAGCGACGGTCCGTTATACGTAGCGACGGTCCGTTATACTTAGCGACGGTCCGTTATACGTAGCGACGGTCCGTTATACGTAGCGACGGTCCGTTATACGTAGCGACGGTCTGTTACACTCAGCGACGGTCCGTTATACGTAGCGATGGTCTGTTATAGTTAGCGATGGTCTGTTACACATAGCGACGGTCCTTTATACGTAGCGACGGTCCATTATACGTAGCGACGGTCTGTTACACATAGCGACGGTCTGTTATACGTAGCGACAGTCTGTTATACGTAGCGACAGTCTGTTATACGTAGCGACGGTCCTTTATACGTAGCGACAGTCTGTTATACATAGCGACGGTCCTTTATACGTAGCGACAGTCTGTTATACGTAGCGACGGTCCTTTATACGTAGCGACAGTCTGTTATACGTAGCGACGGTCCGTTATACGTAACAACGGTCCGTTATACGTAGCGACGGTCCGTTATACGTAGCGACGGTCTGTTACACATAGCGACGGTCTGTTATACGTAGCGACAGTCTGTTATACGTAGCGACGGTCCTTTATACGTAGCGACGGTCCATTATACGTAGCGACGGTCTGTTACACATAGCGACGGTCTGTTATACGTAGCGACAGTCTGTTATACGTAGCGACGGTCCTTTATACGTAGCGACAGTCTGTTATACGTAGCGACAGTCTGTTATACGTAGCGACGGTCCTTTATACGTAGCGACAGTCTGTTATACGTAGCGACGGTCCTTTATACGTAGCGACAGTCTGTTATATGTAGCGACGGTCCTTTATACGTAGCGACGGTCTGTTACACATAGCGACGGTCCGTTATACTTAGCGACAGTCTGTTATACTTAGCGACGGTCTGTTATACTTAGCGAGGGTCTGTTATACGTAGCGTCAGTCTGTTATACGTAACGACAATCTGTTATACGTAGCAACGGTCTGTTATACGTTACGACAGTCCGTTATACGTAGTGACGGTCTATTATACGTAGCAACGGTCTATTATACGTAGCGACGGTCTGTTATATGTAGCGACGGTCTGTTATACGTAACGACAATCTGTTATACGTAGCGACGGTCCGTTATACGTAGCGACGGTCCGTTATACGTAGCGTCGGTCTGTTATACGTAACGACGGTCCTTTATACGTAGCGACGGTCCATTATACGTAGCGACGGTCTGTTACACATAGCGACGGTCTGTTATACGTAGCGACAGTCTGTTATACGTAGCGACAGTCTGTTATACGTAGCGACGGTCCTTTATACGTAGCGACAGTCTGTTATACGTAGCGACGGTCCTTTATACGTAGCGACAGTCTGTTATACGTAGCGACGGTCCTTTATACGTAGCGACAGTCTGTTATACGTAGCGACGGTCCGTTATACGTAACAACGGTCCGTTATACGTAGCGACGGTCCGTTATACGTAGCGACGGTCTGTTACACTCAGCGACGGTCCGTTATACGTAGCGATGGTCTGTTATAGTTAGCGATGGTCTGTTACACATAGCGACGGTCCTTTATACGTAGCGACGGTCCATTATACGTAGCGACGGTCTGTTACACATAGCGACGGTCTGTTATACGTAGCGACAGTCTGTTATACGTAGCGACAGTCTGTTATACGTAGCGACGGTCCTTTATACGTAGCGACAGTCTGTTATACGTAGCGACAGTCTGTTATACGTAGCGACGGTCCTTTATACGTAGCGACAGTCTGTTATACGTAGCGACGGTCCATTATACGTAGCGACAGTCTGTTACACATAGCGACGTCTGTTATACGTAGCGACAGTCTGTTATACGTAGCGACAGTCTGTTATACGTAGCGACGGTCCTTTATACGTAGCGACAGTCTGTTATACGTAGCGACAGTCTGTTATACGTAGCGACGGTCCTTTATACGTAGCGACAGTCTGTTATACGTAGCGACGGTCCTTTATACGTAGCAACAGTCTGTTATATGTAGCGACGGTCCTTTATACGTAGCGACGGTCCGTTACACATAGCGACGGTCCGTTATACTTAGCGACGG
>NC_133801.1:774851-832351 GCF_043250625.1 Sebastes fasciatus
TACTCAGTTTACGTATTTATCTTGCTTAGTTTAGGTACGTATCTTACTTAGTTTACGTATTTACTTTGCTTTGTTTACGTACTAATTTCAAGCCCAATCATGATGTTTTTCCTAAACCTAACTAAGCGGTTTTGTTGCCTAAACATAACTGCGACCATTTCACAGTAACTATGTGACATTAAATGACACTTGAAAAGCCTTAAATGCGTTCTCATGAATGACGTAATGTCCTTAAAATGTGATGCCACTCACACTTCTCTGAGATCCGGTTGATGAATGATAAATGTAGCAGGACTTTTGTCGCATCATCACAGACATTTTCATCATATGTCGATGTCGATATTTTGACTGCCTCACCGCTCTCCGCTCAGGTGAAGCCGGCGCCATGTTGGAGGCGTCGCTGGGCACGAACTTCTCCCACAGCACCTTCGTGTTCAGAGGTTTCCCGGCGCTGCAGAAACACCGCCGGCTGCTGGCACTGCCGTTCTCCGCCTCCTACCTGACGGTGCTGCTGGGAAACTCTCTGCTGGTGTACGTGATCCGCAGCGTGGAGAGTCTGCACAGCCCCATGTACCTCCTCATCTGCACACTCTGCGTCGTCGACGTCCTCGTGGTCACCGCCATCATCCCCAACATGCTCCTCAGCTTCCTCTTCGACTGGGACGAGATCTCATTGGCTGGCTGCTTGACTCAGATGTTCTTCACTCACTTCCTGTCCTCACTGGAGTCGACGCTGCTGCTGGCGATGGCGCTGGACCGCTACGTGGCCATCTGCCAACCAATGCGCTACGCCAAAATCATCGACTCCTCCATGTTCGTGAAGCTGCTGCTCTTCACGCTGGTCCGCAGCGGCTCCATTATGGCGACGCTGGTCGGTTTGGCCGGTTCACTGCGGTTCTGCGGCTCGAACGCGATCCGGCACTGCTACTGCGACCACATGGCGCTGGTCAGCCTGGCGTGCGATGGCACGGAGAAAAACAGCGCGGGGGGCCTCGCTGTGATCGTCTGCTTCGTGGGCGTGGACATACCGCTCATCTTCTTCTCCTACATGAAGATCCTGAGCGTCGTGTTGCGAACCGCGGCGGCCGGCGAAAACCGCTGGAAGGCGTTTCACACTTGTGGCACTCATCTGATCGTCATGATGTGTTTCTACCTGGTGGGCAGCGTCACATTCCTCTCTCACAACCTCAACGACCCCATACCGACGGACGTCAACACCCTCATGGGACTCCTCTACATCCTGTTCCCAGCGACGGTCAACCCCGTCATCTACGGAGTTCGAACTAAGGAAATTAGAAACGGCTTTTTTAGGATTTTTAAAGTCCAAGTGAAGAATATGATGACAGTGAAGGTTTCTCCTGCTGGAACAGGACAAACGTGACGTTGTTTTTCTGCTTCAGCGGCCATACTTATTTTACTTATCTTGCTCAGTTTACGTACTTATTTTTCTTAGTTTACGTACTTATCTTGCTTAGTTTACGTACTTATTTTTCTTAGTTCACGTACTTATCTTGCTTAGTTTACGTACTTATCTTGCTTAGTTTACATACATATTTTACTTATCTTGCTCAGTTTACGTACTTATTTTTCTTAGTTTACGTACTTATCTTGCTTAGTTTATGTACTTATCTTGCTTAGTTTACGTACTTATCTTGCTTAGTTTACGTACATATTTTACTTATCTTGCTCAGTTTACGTACTTATTTTTCTTAGTTTACGTACTTATCTTGGTTAGTTTACATACAACGGCTTTTTTAGGATATTTAAAGTCTGAGTGAAGGAAACGATGGTGAAGGTTTCTCCTGCTGGAACAGGACAAACGTGACAACGTTTTTCTGCTACAGTCGGTGGCCTGTAGACGTTTCACTCCTGAAGACGCTACAACAACTACTAGTAGATGAATGTCGAACTTCTCCTTCACACATGAAACAGACGAGAAATCTGAAGATAAATACCGTCATCCAATTTAATGTGATCATATACATCTGAAGTTACAGAAATGTCAGATACGTTATGTAGTTACAGAGTTTGTCCAACAGAGAGCGCTGACAGTGTAAAATGTCCCACAATTCTTAAACTTTTCTTATCAAAAAACATAATTTTTCCAGTTCGAGTAAAGTAATCAGCAGCAACTGGACTTTAAGATGCTTAGATTCTTGAAGACGTTTCACTTCTCATCCAAGAAGCTTCTTCAGTTCTGGCTGAATGGTAGGGGAACCCATGTGGCAGTCAAACCTGGCATCAGCTGACTCTAACGACCCTTAACTACAGTCGTCACACCTGCGAGCACCAACGTACTGAGTGTTTTGGTTACGCAACAACGTAACGCAACAACGTAACGCAACAACGCAACGCAACGCAATAACGCAACGCAACAACGTAAAGCAACAACACAACGCAACAATGTAAAGCGACAACATAAAGCAACAACGTAGTGCAAAACAGCAACGCAAAACACTGTAACGCAAAACACTGTAACGCAAAACACCGTAACGCAAATCAACGTAACGCAACAAAGTAACGCAACAAAGTAACGCAACAAAGTAATGCAACAAAGTAATGTAACAATGTAGCGCAACAACGTAACACAGTACAACGTAAAGCAAAACAACGTAACGCAAAAAACGTAGCGCAACAACGTAACGCAGTACAACGTAAAGCAAAACAACGTAAAGCAAAACAACGTAAAGCAAAACAACGTAATGCAAAACAACGTAACGCAAAACAACGTAACGCAAAACAACGTAACGCAAAACAACGTAACGCAAAACAACATAACGCAAAACAATGTAACGCAAAACAATGTAACGCAAAACAACGTAACGCTAAACAACGTAACCCAAAACAACGGAACCCAAAACAACGGAACCCAAAACAACGTAACCCAAAACAACGTAACCCAAAACAACGTAACCCAAAACAACGTAACGCAAAACAACGTTGCTCAACGTGTCGTCATAGGAGAACCATTGTACTGGGTGTTTTATATTATCCTGCTAACGACCCCACAGAGGTTCAAGTCCTGGGTTCCTCCACCATTCAGCCAGAACTGAAGGAGCTTCTTGGATGAGAAGTGAAACGTCTTAAAGAACCTAAACCAAGTCCAGTTGCTGCTGATTTAACCCTTACTCGGATACCAAGACCTGGATGAATGAGAACCTTCACAAACATCATTTTTTCTGTTAAATAATATTTTTTTTAAAAATTGCTGATTTATCGTTACCTCAAAATCCAGCACCTGAACTCGCCATCGTCTCAAATGTGTCGTTTTTAGATTCCCCCAAAACACACACGGGTTGCCACAAACGTCCTTTTTTTTTTATTAAAGACGCAGCAGGCTAATATAAGAGGCTTCCTCCTGGCCCTGTCAAAATAAAAGTCAATTAAAATCATGTTAGAAATAAAAGATGTCTTCTCTCCCCTATCAACACAAGAACTGTACACTGACTCTGTTTCACTGTGAATGTTCAATTTAAAAATGTGTTTTGTAAAATACCAGTTGAGTAATCAGACGCTGTTTTAACCTCACGGAGCTCCTGATCGTCTGTTTGTTAACGGAAACATCAGCCGGCGGTTTGACGTCACTTCTACAAGAATCAACCTGCACAGAGAAACTCGATCCTTCACTTGAAGTTAATTTATCATCACGTTGTGATGCTCATGAGACCAGCTGGTGGTGCGTTCAGGGACGCTCGCAGGGAGTAATGTGGGAGATTGAATTGAGACGTATGACGATTCATCGGTATTGGAGTTCTGAGGTCCGTCTCTCTGAAAGTATATTCTGGTAGAAGTGAAGTGAAAGTAGCGGCTGAGTTAAAGGTAGAACGATGTTGATGATGATGATGATCTAAACACTGATGAAGATTTGAATGCTCCGTTAACGTCTCCGGGCCGTCCTCTATGAAGGGTGATTATTCATGATATTAATAAATCAAAGAAAGTATTTCATGCACACTGGGCCACCGGTTCCTCTCAGCTGATTGGTGGCTCTCTCTCTGACGGTATCAGGGTCCTCTCGGCGGGGCGGGACGTCCCGCAGACGACCTCGTCCAACTCGCAGACCGACCTTCAACAAAAGACCTCCGTCAGCCGACGTCCCCGTCGAGCGGTTGAACTGTTCCACGAAGACCTTCTGATACGACACATCGAAACTAATCTCAACACAACGTTACTCCTGTTCGGTCCCTAATGGAAACACGTAGAACAAAGTGACATTAGAGGCATGCTACCAGCCGTCGTTACGACGCCGCGGCCGCCGGTCCGAGTCTCCGGCCGGCCGGCGAAGGAGTGGAGAGAGCTGCTCCGTCTGAAAACACGACTGACGTCTAGGCGCCGGTATTCTAGCTTTTTACACCCCGGCAGGACGCAGAGAGGACGAACATGAACAAGAACACAAACACGGCACCGCCGAGTGTTTAAAGGGTGTCCAGACCGCGGTTTGACCTACAGGTGACTTCCGTCAGCTCCACACTACAAACAGCAGCCAAACAACAACAGCAGCGGTGGCGGCGGCGACGCCCGCAGCCTTTATCTGTCGTCCAGTTTGGGCGACTCCACCGGCTCCTCGTCTTCATCCTTGTCGTCCTTCGCTCCACCAATCAGCCGCTGGCGGGCGAAGTCCTCGAAAATTATGTCATCATCGCTGTGGGGTGGTGGGGGGGGAGAGGGAGGAGACAAGAAAGAGTTCAGATTAGAGTAGACGTCAGGAGAGCAGTGAAATCAGTGTGACGAATCAACGTGTGCAGATTTGCTGCGGTCGTTGCTGTTACGCAGTTTTACACTCTGTTACGCGGTGTTACGCTCCCTTACGCGGTGTTACACTCCGTTACGCGGTGTGACGCGGTGTTACACTCTGTTACACGGTATTACACTCTGTTACGCAGTGTTACACTCTGTTACGCGGTGTTACGCTCCCTTACGCGGTGTGACGCGGTGTTACACTCCGTTACGCGGTGTGACGCGGTGTTACACTCTGTTACGCGGTGTTATACTCTGTTACGTGGTGTTACGCAGTGTTACACCGTGTTACGCAGTATTACACTCCGTTACGTGGTGTTACACTCCGTGGTGTTACACTCCGTTACGCGGTGTTACACTCTGTTACGCAGTGTTACACTCTGTTACGCAGTGTTACGTGGTGTTACGCAGTGTTACAGCGTGTTACGCAGTGTTACAGCGTGTTACGCAGTATTACGCGGTATTACACTCCGTTACGCGGTGTTACACTCCGTTACGCAGTGTTACGTGGTGTTACGCTGTGTTACGCGGTGCTACGCAGTGTTACTCAGTGTTACCCGGTGTTATGCAGTGTTACGCAGTTTTACACGGTGTTACGCGGTGTTAAGCGGTGTTACATGGTGTAACCCGGTGTTATGCAGTGTTACACAGTGTTACATGGTGTTACACTCTGTTACGCAGTGTTACACTCTGTTACGCGGTGTTACGCTCCCTTACGCGGTGTTACGCTCCGTTACGCAGTGTTACGCGGTGTTACACTCCGTTACGCGGTGTTACACTCTGTTACGTGGTGTTAGACCGTGTTACGCAGTATTACGCGGTATTACACTCCGTTACGTGGTGTTACACTCCATGGTGTTACACTCCGTTACGCGGTGTTACACTCTGTTACACTCTGTTACGCAGTGTTACGTGGTGTTACGCAGTGTTACAGCGTGTTACGCAGTATTACGCGGTATTACACTCCGTTACGCGGTGTTACACTCCGTTATGCAGTGTTACGTGGTGTTACGCGGTGTTACGCGGTGTTACGCGGTGCTACGCAGTGTTACGCAGTGTTACGCAGTGTAACGCGGTGTTACACTCTGTTACGCGCCGTTACGCGGTGTGACGCGTTGCTACGCAGTGTTACTCAGTGTTACCCGGTGTTACGCGGTGTTAAGCAGTGTTACATGGTGTAACCCGGTGTTATGCAGTGTTACGCAGTGTTACGCAGTTTTACACGGTGTTAAGCGGTGTTACATGGTGTAACCCGGTGTTAGTGTTACACAGTGTTACATGGTGTTAGACAGTGTTACGCAGTGTTACACAGTGTCACGCAGTGTTACGCAGTGTTACGCGGTGTTACGCGGTGTTACGCAGTGTTACGCAGTGTCACGCAGTGTTACGCAGTGTCACGCAGTGTTACGCAGTGTTACGCAGTGTTACGCAGTGTTACTCAGTGTTACCCGGTGTTACGCGGTGTTACATGGTGTAACCCGGTGTTATGCAGTGTTACGCAGTTTTACACGGTGTAACCCGGTGTTATGCAGTGTTACATGGTGTTACACAGTGTTACGCAGTGTTACATGGTGTAACCCGGTGTTACGCAGTGTTACTCAGTGTTACCCGGTGTTACGCGGTGTTAAGCGGTGTTACATGGTGTAACCCGGTGTTATGCAGTGTTACATGGTGTTACACAGTGTTACGCAGTGTTACATGGTGTAACCCGGTGTTACGCAGTGTTACTCGGTGTTACGCGGTGTTAAGCGGTGTTACATGGTGTAACCCGGTGTTAGTGTTACACAGTGTTACATGGTGTTACACAGTGTTACGCAGTGTTACACGGTGTCACGCAGTGTTACGCAGTGTTACTCAGTGTTACCCGGTGTTACGCGGTGTTAAGCGGTGTTACATGGTGTAACCCGGTGTTATGCAGTGTTACGCAGTTTTACACGGTGTTACGCGGTGTTAAGCGGTGTTACATGGTGTAACCCGGTGTTATGCAGTGTTACATGGTGTTACACAGTGTTACACAGTGTTACATGGTGTAACCCGGTGTTATGCAGTGTTACGCAGTTTTACACGGTGTTACGCGGTGTTAAGCGGTGTTACATGGTGTAACCCGGTGTTATGCAGTGTTACATGGTGTTACACAGTGTTACGCAGTGTTACACGGTGTCACGCAGTGTTACGCAGTGTCACGCAGTGTTACGCAGTGTTACGCAGTGTTACTCAGTGTTACCCGGTGTTACACGGTGTTACGCGGTGTTACATGGTGTAACCCGGTGTTATGCAGTGTTACGCAGTGTTACATGGTGTAACCCGGTGTTATGCAGTGTTACGCAGTGTTACATGGTGTAACCCGGTGCTACGCAGTGTTACACGGTGTTACGCAGTGTTACGCAGTGTTACATGCTGTGCTTGTTGTAAGGAGCAACACTTTCACTTTGTGGGAGCTCCTAAATGGGTTTTATTTCTGTAAATAAAAGCAAAATGATGGCGGTCAAGTAATGTAATCGCTGTATACTGGAACATTGTGGAACATCGACTACCGCTGCAAGACTAATTCACATAGATAAAGTAGCTGTACTACGTCAAAAACATGAAATACTTCAATAAGTGTCTAGTGAATAACTGTCGTCTGTGTTCGTCTTCTTTGTGGTTGAACGAGGTGAAGAGGTGATGAGCTCCAAGAGCTGCCGTCTGTCGGCTCTCTGGACTCTGAGCTGACAGCAGGCTGAGTTTCCTGTTTCCAGCCCGTTTCCTGCCGCCTCGTCACACGGCGGCGAGCATTAAGACGCATTAAGGCCGAGACTCCGGAGACGAGTCCATCACAGTTAATGCTTCTGCAGGCGGAGAGGAAACCCTCTCTGCTGTCAGCGCTATCGACCCGGCCGTAAACCACGGCTAAGCCAATCAGATCACAGGGGACAGACAGCAGCTGATGAGGAGGGAGAGACAGAGAGAGGGAGACAGACAGAGAGACAGAGAGAGAGAGACAGACAGAGAGACAGGAAGAGAGAGAGACAGACAGACAGAGAGACAGACAGGAGGAGACGGCTTCTTACTTTGTGTCGAACTCGATGAGGTTTGTGTCGATCGGAGCTTCATCTGGAGCTGCAGAGAGAGACGAACACTGAAGACGTCATCAGACATTAAAGCTTTCTGATCTTTCTGATCTTCTCTGTGTACGTTGTCGTCTTCATCTCATTAACTCAAACTATCACTAAATATGTTCGTCAGCGGCCTTTTATTCCGCGACTAATGGTACACGTCTACAGGGGCGTTTTTTATGACGAGGGATCGCGTCGCTTGATACGCTGCTACTAGACACCTGATTGGACGAACTCTTTCCTGCCGTTGGCTGCTGCTCCCAACATGGCGGCTCGTTTGGAAACTTTCTTCTCTTATTTCATGAAAATAGTTCACCGAGATGTGTTTCTGAAAACATTTTTGATGAATCTGTTTTTATTTGGGACCGACAGTTAGTTTAAAGTTTCTAGGGAGTTTCCAGAGGCGGCGAGTCGCGTCGGACGCCCCTGATTTGCATAAAGTAGCCGAGACCTCGACTTTATGCAAATGAGGAGCGGCCAGCATCTCTCGAATCGCGCCGCCACGCTACCAGAATGCATTGCTGCACGGCTGCTTACACAGATGATGAATGGGAAGGGTTGAGAGCACGGAGGCTGAGGACACCAACCATAAGACGAGACACCATTAAACACTTTTTTCCGTGTGCTGCATGTGCCCCGTCAGGACTACACTGGCAGCGGCTCTTGTTTTTCCAACCAACTCAAATTAATTTCCTCATAATTTCCTCTCCGGTCTTTTCAAAATAAAACTACTTAGTTAGGTTCAGGAACAGATTGCAATTTGGGTTAAAATAACTACAGAAGTGCCGTAACTTAAATACGGAAGTTATGCGACAAATAAATCAACGTTGACTTCTGGCCTCACACGGGGCACCATTAGTGGCGTCCTGTTACGTGGATTACATACGAACTGATTTCATGCTGACCATCACAAAACAATGTGAAATTTGTGTCTATGTACACAAATCAAAACATTAAATTTTGTGACTATTTCACGATCTGCTGTGCGACTGGACTAGACACCAGACAGGAAGCGGATATTGGTAAAATGCTATAAAACCATTTAATGTTTTTAAAATTCTTTGTATAAAGTACTGCTACTACAACTCTGTGGAAAGTAGTCCTGTGTACAGCAGGACATTAATATCTTGAATGTTATTACACTGAACATCAAATATTGATGTGCAGTCTCCCGCATGGTGCATATGATGCATTCACATGCAGCTGTCGACTACCTTTATATTAATGACTTTATTCAATTAAAAATTAAACTAATTAAAAATGAAAATGAAGTTATCTGTGAAGTGAACATTGAGAGTTGAGGACTCACCGTCTCTGTAGATGGACTCTTCTAACGGCTTCGGGTGCATTAACGTGAAGGGCAGCTCAACGGAGACGTCGCTGGAAATCAAACAGTTAATGAACAGCAGCTCATCACATCATCACCAACAGCTGTTACTATCAGTGAGGCGTTCAGGTGACCTCAGTGTGTGTCAGGTTTGCATCAGTGTGTTCATTGATAATGTCAGTGAGCGTGACAGAGCGTGAAAGGTTACCTCGCCGCCAGATCTCCCAGGAGCCTGAAATCAAGAAATATTAACAGCTTCAGCTTCAGATTCACAGCAGCAGCTTCATCACAGTGTTTCTACTCATTTCTACTGATGCCTTCATGAACCGTCATGGCAGTACGAAGTCATAGGGTAACGTACAAAGTCACAGAGTAACGCACAAAGTCACAGAGTAACGTACAAAGTCACAGAGTAACGTACAAAGTCACAGGGTAACGTACAAAGTCACAGGGTAACGTACAAAGTCACAGAGTAACGTACAAAGTCACAGAGTAACGTACAAAGTCACAGAGTAACGTACAAAGTCACAGGGTAACGTACAAAGTCACAGAGTAACGTACAAAGTCACAGAGTAACGTACAAAGTCACAGGGTAACGTACAAAGTCACAGAGTAACGTACAAAGTCACAGAGTAACGTACAAAGTCACAGAATAACGTAAAAAGTCACAGGGTAACGTACAAAGTCACAGGGTAACGTACGAAGTCACAGAATAACGTACAAAGTCACAGAGTAACGTACAAAGTCACAGAGTAACGTACAAAGTCACAGAGTAACGTACAAAGTCACAGGGTAACGTACAAAGTCACAGAGTAACGCACAAAGTCACAGAATAACGTACAAAGTCACAGAGTAACGTACAAAGTCACAGAGTAACGTACAAAGTCACAGAGTAACGTACAAAGTCACAGGGTAACGTACAAAGTCACAGAGTAACGTACAAAGTCACAGAGTAACGTACAAAGTCACAGAATAACGTAAAAAGTCACAGGGTAACGTACAAAGTCACAGGGTAACGTACGAAGTCACAGAATAACGTACAAAGTCACAGAGTAACGTACAAAGTCACAGGGTAACGTACAAAGTCACAGGGTAACGTACGAAGTCACAGAATAACGTACAAAGTCACAGAGTAACGTACAAAGTCACAGGGTAACGTACAAAGTCACAGGGTAACGTAAAAAGTCACAGGGTAACGTACAAAGTCACAGGGTAACGTACAAAGTCACAGAGTAACGTACAAAGTCACAGAATAACGTAAAAAGTCACAGAATAATGTATGAAGTCACAGAGTAACATATGAAGTCATAGAGTAACGTACAAAGTCACAGAGTAACGTATGAAGTCACAGAGTAACGTACGAAGTCCAGTGACGTGTGGTTTATTATAAGGAGTTAATCACTGACCCGCCTCGAGACACCACCAGCTTCACTTTGACTTTGTAGGACACGATGATGCCGAGGATCTCCTTATTGGCTCCTTCTCTCAACCTGATCCAACACAGAAAACACTCTGACCAATCAGCAGCCACTTCCTGTACTGTCCTACTCAACACTTTCTACAGGCTGAAGCTGCAGCTTATCCCGTTAAACAAAACACTAAATGTTAAGAAATCAAAAATAAAGATATAAATAAATGACTCCATAAATAAATAAATGTCATTAAATGTAGCAAAAACAATATTTAAAATATATCTAACCATTAATTAATTGATAAATTATGACATAAGTTTGATTTCTTTTTTAATTTTCTTTTTTTTTTAAAGTCTTTTTTAAAAAAAATCTGAAAAATGTTTTGTGATTCATGGATCAATTCAAACAGGATCAATAAAATATTTATCCCTCTCCGCTGACATATTTTTCCTGAAATAAGGTCCCATGGGGGTCACAGGAAGGGGCGGGACTTCACCTCTCTATGGTCATCCAGGTGGAAACAGAAGAGCTCATAGACGCTGTACAGCACCAGAAACGGGTTAAAGTGTGAAAACTTGCCATAAATTGAGAGAAATACGGGAGAATCGTGACCTCGGAAATTGGCGAGGTTGGCGAGTCTTCGTTGGATGGTTGGTGGGTTTAAGAGTTAAGAATATCAGGGTAGCCAATCAGAGGCAGAGGAGGGCGGGTCATGCCTTCACCATGGTCATAGGTCTGATGATGTCATTCTGCATTATAACGGGCTGGTGTTCCTGATTAAACACTCAGATAATAATGTTACCATAGCAACCTAAAATACTCCAAATCTCCCTGACCTCTCTTCTCAGTATAATGCCAGACTGTCCCCCCCTCCTCCAGGCCCTGAAGGCATCATGCGAGCGGGTTGGACTCACAGTGTGCTGGAGGCCAGGTTGGTGTCCTCGTGCTTCAGCTTCCCGTCCAGAGCCAGGCCTCGTTTCTCTCGGTTGTTGGCCAGAAACGGAGTGAGAGTGAAAACTTTACAGAAAGTGGAACTGGGAGCGACGACGTCACTGCGGAGAGGAAGACGAGGAACGTTCACGTCAAACTATTCCATCAGATTCACTTCATTTCAACACTTTATGGACTTCTCATCGATGTTAAAGACGTCTCGAGCCCCGTCCCCACTGCAGGACAATCTCGGTGGAGATGTGGCTTCGTAGAGACGTCTCTACGAAGTGACGTCTCTACGAAGTGACGTCTCTACGAAGAGACGTCTGTACGAAGAGACGTCTGTACGAAGAGACGTCTCTACGAAGTGACGTCTCTACGAAGAGACGTCTTTAAAGTGCTCAGAGAATCACAAAGACAGGATGAACTGAAGGAAACCAGAGAAGAAGAAACTGACTCGGACTCCTCGGTGGCCACCGGACATTTATACTGAGCCGTGTTGAACAGGCAGATGTCAGCGTACTGTCTCACTGTGGAGACACAAATCAATCAATCAATCAGTCCATCAATAACACAAACTGATCAGCTGATCAACAGAGACAGAGTGGTGCGTTCAAGTACCTGAGATCTTCATCTTCTTCACCGTCTTGTTGGTGTTGTTGGTGACGTGGACGTTGACGCTGATCGGCTCTCCGTGGTAATAAATCTGGGAGACAAACATACTATTATTATTAGTAGTAGTAGTAGTAGTATTACAACTATTATTATTATTATCATTATTATTATTATTATTATCATTATTATCATTATTATTATTATTATCATTATTATCATTATTATTATTACTATTATTATTATTATTATTATTATTATTAATATCACTATTATTATTATTATTATTGTTGCTATTATTATTATTATTATTATTATGACTATTATTATTATTATTATTATCATTATTATTATTATTATTATTATTGTTATTATTATCATTATGATTATTATTATGACTATTATTATTATTATTATCATTATGATTATTATTAATATCACTATTATTATTATTGTTGCTATTATTATTATTATTATTATTATGACTATTATTATTATTATTATTATCATTATTATTATTATTATTATTATTATTATTATTATCATTATTATTATTATTATTATCATTATTATCATTATTATTATTATTATCATTATTATCATTATTATTATTACTATTATTATTATTATTATTAATATCACTATTATTATTATTATTATTGTTGCTATTATTATTATTATTATGACTATTATTATTATTATTATTATCATTATTATTATTATTATTATTATTATTGTTATTATTATCATTATGATTATTATTATGACTATTATTATTATTATTATCATTATGATTATTATTGTAACTATTATTATCATCATTATTATTATCATTATTATCATTATGATTATGATTATTATTATTATTGTTACTATTATGATTATTATTAGGATTATTATTATGATTAATATTATTATTATTATGACTATTATTATTATTATCATTATTATTATGATTATTATCATTATTATTGTTACTATTATGATTATTATTAGGATTATTATTATGATTAATATTATTATTATTATGACTATTATTATTATTATCATTATTATTATGATTATTATCATTATTATTGTTACTATTATGATTATTATTATGATTAATATTATTATTATTACTATTATGATTTTTATTATGATTATTATTATTATTATGACTATTATTATTATTATTATGATTATTATCATTATTATTGTTACTATTATGATTATTATTATGATTAATATTATTATTATTACTATTATGATTTTTATTATGACTATTATTATTATTATTATCATTATTATTATTGTTATTATCATTATGATTATTATTGTAACTATTATTATCATCATTATTATTATCATTATTATTATGATTATTATCATTATGATTATGATTATGATTATTATTATTATTATTATTATTGTTACTATTATGATTATTATTATGATTAATATTATTATTATTATGACTATTATTATTATTATCATTATTATTTTCATTATTATTATGATTATTATCATTATGATTATGATTATGATTATTATCATTATTATTGTTACTATTATGATTATTATTATGATTAATATTATTATTATTATTATGATTACGATTACGATTATTATTGTTATTGTTATTATTATAGTGACCTCTTTGTCCAGAGAAGCCTCCAGGTGCAGCGGTTTGTCTGACATCAGGAACTGTCTGGTGGTTTCTGCTGTCGGTTGAGGACCCGGTTTCTCTGGAGCGTACTGAACCTTCCGGATCACCAGACGCACCGAGTTCCTGCAGCAACACAACACTGATGATACTACTGGTACTACTTTACTACTACTATAGTTGTGCTACTACTAGTGCTGCTGATGAACGACTGATTTCACCGTCATTGTTTATTCTGTCAGACTGCAGACGGACGGACGGACGGACTCACGTTTACCTTTTGTGGATCTTTTCTTCGGCGTTTTCAGCACAGAAAGCTTTCACCTCGAAGTCCACGCCGCAGGCCTGAAGACACACAACCACAGAACCGTTGGTCTATTCCGTCGGTATCTGTCAGTTACAGAACCGTTGGTCTATTCCGTTGGTATCTGTCAGTTACAGAACCGTTGGTCTATTCCGTCGTTATCTGTCAGTTACAGAACCGTTGGTCTATTCCGTCGGTATCTGTCAGTTACAGAACCGTTGGTCTATTCCGTCGGTATCTGTCAGTTACACAACTGTTGGTCTATTCCGTCGTTATCTGTCAGTTACAGAACCGTTGGTCTATTCCGTCGGTATCTGTCAGTTACACAATTGTTGGTCTATTCCGTCGGTATCTGTCAGTTACACAATTGTTGGTCTATTCCGTCGGTATCTGTCAGTTACAGAACCGTTGGTCTATTCCGTCGGTATCTGTCAGTTACACAACTGTTGGTCTATTCCGTCGGTATCTGTCAGTTACACAACCGTTGGTCTATTCCGTCGGTATCTGTCAGTTACACAATTGTTGGTCTATTCCGTCGGTATCTGTCAGTTACAGAACCGTTGGTCTATTCCGTCGGTATCTGTCAGTTACACAACTGTTGGTCTATTCCGTCGGTATCTGTCAGTTACACAACTGTTGGTCTATTCCGTCGGTATCTGTCAGTTACAGAACCGTTGGTCTATTCCGTCGGTATCTGTCAGTTACACAACTGTTGGTCTATTCCGTCGGTATCTGTCAGTTACACAATTGTTGGTCTATTCCGTCGTTATCTGTCAGTTACAGAACCGTTGGTCTATTCCGTCGGTATCTGTCAGTTACACAACTGTTGGTCTATTCCGTCGTTATCTGTCAGTTACAGAACCGTTGGTCTATTCCGTCGTTATCTGTCAGTTACACAACTGTTGGTCTATTCCGTCGGTATCTGTCAGTTACAGAACCGTTGGTCTATTCCGTCGGTATCTGTCAGTTACACAACTGTTGGTCTATTCCGTCGGTATCTGTCAGTTACACAATTGTTGGTCTATTCCGTCGTTATCTGTCAGTTACAGAACCGTTGGTCTATTCCGTCGGTATCTGTCAGTTACACAACTGTTGGTCTATTCCGTCGTTATCTGTCAGTTACAGAACCGTTGGTCTATTCCGTCGTTATCTGTCAGTTACACAACTGTTGGTCTATTCCGTCGTTATCTGTCAGTTACAGAACCGTTGGTCTATTCCGTCGTTATCTGTCAGTTACACAACTGTTGGTCTATTCCGTCGGTATCTGTCAGTTACACAACTGTTGGTCTATTCCGTCGGTATCTGTCAGTTACACAATTGTTGGTCTATTCCGTCGGTATCTGTCAGTTACACAACTGTTGGTCTATTCCGTCGGTATCTGTCAGTTACAGAACCGTTGGTCTATTCCGTCGTTATCTGTCAGTTACACAATTGTTGGTCTATTCCGTCGGTATCTGTCAGTTACACAATTGTTGGTCTATTCCGTCGGTATCTGTCAGTTACAGAACCGTTGGTCTATTCCGTCGGTATCTGTCAGTTACACAACTGTTGGTCTATTCCGTCGGTATCTGTCAGTTACACAACCGTTGGTCTATTCCGTCGGTATCTGTCAGTTACACAATTGTTGGTCTATTCCGTCGGTATCTGTCAGTTACAGAACCGTTGGTCTATTCCGTCGGTATCTGTCAGTTACACAACTGTTGGTCTATTCCGTCGGTATCTGTCAGTTACACAACCGTTGGTCTATTCCGTCGGTATCTGTCAGTTACAGAACCGTTGGTCTATTCCGTCGGTATCTGTCAGTTACACAACTGTTGGTCTATTCCGTCGGTATCTGTCAGTTACACAATTGTTGGTCTATTCCGTCGTTATCTGTCAGTTACAGAACCGTTGGTCTATTCCGTCGGTATCTGTCAGTTACACAACTGTTGGTCTATTCCGTCGTTATCTGTCAGTTACAGAACCGTTGGTCTATTCCGTCGTTATCTGTCAGTTACACAACTGTTGGTCTATTCCGTCGGTATCTGTCAGTTACACAACTGTTGGTCTATTCCGTCGGTATCTGTCAGTTACAGAACCGTTGGTCTATTCCGTCGGTATCTGTCAGTTACACAACTGTTGGTCTATTCCGTCGGTATCTGTCAGTTACACAACTGTTGGTCTATTCCGTCGGTATCTGTCAGTTACACAACTGTTGGTCTATTCCGTCGGTATCTGTCAGTTACACAACTGTTGGTCTATTCCGTCGGTATCTGTCAGTTACACAATTGTTGGTCTATTCCGTCGGTATCTGTCAGTTACACAACTGTTGGTCTATTCCGTCGGTATCTGTCAGTTACACAATTGTTGGTCTATTCCGTCGGTATCTGTCAGTTACACAACTGTTGGTCTATTCCGTCGGTATCTGTCAGTTACAGAACCGTTGGTCTATTCCGTCGGTATCTGTCAGTTACACAACTGTTGGTCTATTCCGTCGGTATCTGTCAGTTACACAACTGTTGGTCTATTCCGTCGGTATCTGTCAGTTACACAACTGTTGGTCTATTCCGTCGGTATCTGTCAGTTACACAACTGTTGGTCTATTCCGTCGGTATCTGTCAGTTACACAACTGTTGGTCTATTCCGTCGGTATCTGTCAGTTACACAACTGTTGGTCTATTCCGTCGGTATCTGTCAGTTACAGAACCGTTGGTCTATTCCGTCGGTATCTGTCAGTTACACAACTGTTGGTCTATTCCGTCGGTATCTGTCAGTTACACAACTGTTGGTCTATTCCGTCGGTATCTGTCAGTTACACAACTGTTGGTCTATTCCGTCGGTATCTGTCAGTTACACAACTGTTGGTCTATTCCGTCGGTATCTGTCAGTTACACAATTGTTGGTCTATTCCGTCGGTATCTGTCAGTTACACAACTGTTGGTCTATTCCGTCGGTATCTGTCAGTTACACAATTGTTGGTCTATTCCGTCGGTATCTGTCAGTTACACAACTGTTGGTCTATTCCGTCGGTATCTGTCAGTTACAGAACCGTTGGTCTATTCCGTCGGTATCTGTCAGTTACACAACTGTTGGTCTATTCCGTCGGTATCTGTCAGTTACACAACTGTTGGTCTATTCCGTCGGTATCTGTCAGTTACACAACTGTTGGTCTATTCCGTCGGTATCTGTCAGTTACACAACTGTTGGTCTATTCCGTCGGTATCTGTCAGTTACACAACTGTTGGTCTATTCCGTCGGTATCTGTCAGTTACAGAGGACGGAGAGGAACTTTACCTTTCCGGTGTCCTCGGGGCCCGGCTGCAGGGTGACGGAGCACGGCAGGTTCACCGGAATCTGAAAACACGTCAACGTTGATCATGAGCTTCTATAAATATATTGATCAGTAATTTGATGATAACAGTCACATAAATCTATTGATCAGTAATATGATGATAACAGTCACATAAATCTATTGATCAGTAATATGATGATAACAGTCACATTAATCTATTGATCAGTAATATGATGATAACAGTCACATAAATCTATTGATCAGTAATTTGATGATAACAGTCACATAAATCTATTGATCAGTAATATGATGATAACAGTCACATAAATCTATTGATCAGTAATATGATGATAACAGTCACATAAATCTATTGATCAGTAATCTATTGATCAGCAATGTGATGATAACAGTCACATTAATCTATTGATCAGTAATATGATGATGACTGTCACATAAATCTATTGATCAGTAATTTGATGATAACAGTCACATTAATCTATTGATCAGTAATATGATGATAACAGTCACATTAATCTATTGATCAGTAATATGATGATAACAGTCACATAAATCTATTGATCAGTAATATGATGATAACAGTCACATAAATCTATTGATCAGTAATATGATGATAACAGTCACATAAATCTATTGATCAGTAATCTATTGATCAGCAATGTGATGATAACAGTCACATTAATCTATTGATCAGTAATCTATTGATCAGCAATGTGATGATAACAGTCACATTAATCTATTGATCAGTAATCTGATGATAACAGTCACATAAATCTATTGATCAGTAATTTGATGATAACAGTCACATTAATCTATTGATCAGTAATATGATGATAACAGTCACACTGTCTCCTCTCTTCTTCTTCTTCGGTACCTCAAAGGTGAACGGGTGGGCGTGTTCTCCCAGTTTCTTGATGAGGCGTTCCTGAAGACGAGTCAGACTCTTCTTGTCTTCGGGCGGCGGAGGAAACGCCTGGACGTTCGCCACGAACAGGTCCTTCCTGAACGTCAACCCGAGGACGTCCAGGTCCTCGCGACCGTAACGGAACGCACAGGTCAGAGTCACAAACACTGATGGGAACGGAGAACACACGATCACATTCCCATATATGAACAATAACTAACATTATATGAACTGATAATACTGGAGCCAGGCTAGCAGTTCCCCTCCGTTTACAGTCTTTGTGCTAAGCTAGGCTAAACACATCCTGGACCTTTCTCTGCCCTGGAACCAGAAATGAAACTGAGAACAAGACGATTTACTAAACGTTAAAATATTCCGTTAAATTTTAATGTTTAATATAAAGATTAGAGGCTCTGGGATGCTTCCCTGAGGAACTCCACTATTTATTCAGGATGGAGAACGAGGATTTTTAAGAGGAGTAAATGTTGAACTGCTCCTTTAACCAAACAACGCTCTGAGGAAGTGTTTGGGATCCACTGAACATTCATGAGATAAAAAACACTTTTGTGCTTCATAATATGTAATTGTTTAAGTAATGTTTGCATTTGATTGTGAATTAATGGATACTTTTACATCATTAAGCCTCTAAAAGAATTCAAATAAAACAATCTGATGTAGAGAAATCACTATCTGGGCCTGTGACGAAAGTTTTTCATTTATTTGTGTCTAGTTTGAGTGATAACTCAACCAGATTCAAGCTCAAATAACCTTCATCCTGCATCTCTGCTTGTTAAGCTGCAGAAATCATCCAGGATTAGATGTCCTGAAGACGGTTATTTTACAGCTACAGTGAATGAGTTGTAATTATGATGCTGTAGATAAATCTGGGTGTCATCAGCATAATGGTTATAATAATAATGTGACCTAACGGGAACACATAAATGGAGAATGATTGGACCAAATGTGGAGGCCACACGTCTGGGCTCCAGCTACCATCAAGGTCACGACCTCTGTATTCTTTCTGGGAATTTATCGGTTTTATCAAACCTGCAGGAAATTTAAAAACGCACATTTGGCTGCTATTTTAAAGGCTGATTGCAGTATTTTACAACTCAATATTTACTTAAATCTGGCAAACAAAATGTGAAATATACTTGCCAGTTGAAGCATCTGTTGGTTAAATATATATATACATATATATATATATATATATAAAATAACTGTTAGGCATCTAGGGCTGGACGATATGGCCAAAATCTTCTCTACCAATATAGGTAATTTCATATCTCGACAACGATATATATCACAATATAAAGCATGTTTTCTGGTAATTCAATAAATAAATATTCCATATGAAATAACCACATGGTAACGCCTGTTTTTTCTCATTTTAAGAGCTTGAGAACAAAATTTACAGTTTGAAGTGAAATTATTGAGAAAAATAAATAAATGTAGGCCGAACCTACATTGCCATAGAAACGACATAGAAAAATATATACGATAGACGTTTTGACTATGTTTTGTGTCGGTGGACAGGTTGTTTGATCTGTGAATGAGAACCACGTTTGTACCTTGTTGAAAGCTGCATTTAGATTAGAGATGCAATTCAATTATTAATTCTAATTATTATTGTTATTATTCGGTATCGCTATCGGTACCGCTGTCGCTATCGGTACCGCTGTCGCTATCGGTATGGAGACTTAAACATTGGGATAGGTGCCGCCGTAATTTAGATCTTAAAGGTCACATATTATACTCCATCTAAACTAGTTATTATAGGTCTCAGACACCTCCAAACCATGTCTCTGAATTTTTTTTTTCAAAAAAACAATCAGATCATGCATTCCAGCATGTCTCTATAACCTCTGTTTCAGCCCATTTCCAAAAGTGCTGATTTCTGTGTCTGTAGCCTCTGTCTCCTCCCACTCTGCTCTGATTGGTCAGCGTTTTCTGTCAATCAAACGTCCTCAACAACACAGCGTCACCCTCCCCGCCCCCCTCGCGGCCTGAGAGCAGGGAGAGAGAGGAGCTAGAATAGAGCTTATAAACCACTTTAAAGTTTATAAACCAGAAACTTCACCCAGCGCACGTTACCGGAGGAATCTGATCAGAAATCGGCGACACATGATGAACATCTGCGGTCCAGATTCCAGGTTTTCCTGACGGTTTCTCTCAGGTAAATAATACTATTTATAGCTCTGTTAGTTAACTCAGTGTTTACCTCATGCATCAACTCTGTAAACCGTAAACATACACTCTGTTTTACGTCTGTCTTTACAGATCCATCTGTGAGAAATGACCGACAGAATCATCCCAGAGGAGAGCAGACAGCTGAGAGCAGATAGCTGAGAGCAGACAGCTGAGAGCAGACAGCTGAGAGCAGACAGCTGAGAGCAGACAGCTGAGAGCAGACAGCTCTGTTTACATGGAGATACAGAGCTAACCCGTTAGCATGTAGCTAACCCGTTAGCATGTAGCTAAATGCTAACGGGTTAGCTACATGCTACCGCTATGACACGGTGTGTAAACACAGCGACCATCAGGGTGGAAAATAGAAGATGTGAAACAGTAGTCAGTTCATTATTTCTGCTAAAAGATAAATGTATGGAAGATCAGAGTAATGGTATATTATTTACAGTAGGAGCTGTCTCTGTGTTACCATGACTACAGACCACCGGAGCTTAGCTTACCATAGTTTACCAGAGCTGAAGACTTTCTCCTGTACCATGTTAACATAACTAACTAACAGGTGAGATGATTACAAATGCTGTGAATAATTAATATTGTCATCTGTCTACTCAAATAAAGTTTGACTGTGAAACAGAAATGTGTTGTGTTGCTTACAAGTCACTATTTACTACCTGTACTCTGCTACATGCATGACATCAAATATATATAATATATAAATATCATCTGTTTAAACAGTGTAATTACATAAAGCCTTTGTGAAAGAACATGTTATATTTAGATGATGGGAGTACATGAAGCCTGTTCTGCTGGTTCTTGCAGACTTTGCTCAAGTTCGGTTGAGGAGGAGAGACAGTGACGCGCTGTGGGGCGGGGTCAGCTACTGAAGGTTCTCTCTGGTTCGACCAGGAAACCCTTACATGGCTTGCATTCTCTAATGACGTCAGAATACAAGGAAAAAAGCTAATTTTTTTTATGCACCCATTTCCGGACAAACGGAGGAGGAGAAAAAGAGAGAGGATGGTCTTTTATGATACTATGGTGGCCTGTAGACACACTGGGGACAGATATTGATGTTTAAAAGACATGGAAAAGTGCATTTTGCATAATAGGTGACCTTTAAAGCTATAAAACAGAACAACTGTCAGAATGTGAGTGAGAATATTTACCGGTCGGATCAGACGACTCACCTTTCCTCTCCTTCAGGTACTCCGGGTCGATCAAGACGACGCCGTCTGAAGGAAGAAACATCAGAAAGTCAACAAGTAGCCAGAGGACGACGGGTTAGTTCTACCTTCTGGCAGAGAGCAGTGAGCTTTAGTTAACGGTGATCTCACCGACGGGTTCCACCAGGTCCACGTGGTCCACAAAGTCTCTCTTCCCAAGATAGACGGTGAGCTGAGGGACCAACACAGAGGTCACATCAGCCAATCAGAATCAACCGTCAGTACGACGAACAGCCAATCAGAATTCTTCTAGGGTGTTAGCAGGCTTTTGTTTGGTTGTACTTTTTTGGGGTCAAACGTAGGCTACATATTTTAACACAAACTATGATATTTTCCTAAACCTGACCAAGTACTAACATAATGTAGTGTTAACTTATGTCATGTACTTAACTTATGTCATGTACTTAACTTATGTCATGTACTTAACTCATGTCATGTACTTAACTTATGTCATGTACTTAACTCATGTCATGTACTAAACTTATATCATGTACTTAAACATTAAAAACCCGTTAAAAAGTGGCACCAAGCGTCCGTATGTAATGAGTTGTTTGCTGGGTGTTCACATATTAAACCCTCTCCAGGTAACCACATACTTGTTTTTCAAGCGTTTACATACATTTTGTTTCGGGTGTTTCGGATACTTTTCTACGAGTCGGGGTTAAAGTTTCCCTTCAGGTTTGGATCAGGTGGAACAGAGAGAAGAAGAGAACTCACCTTTCCATTGGGACTGGCTTTCTTAAACACTCTGAAAGGAAACAGAGAGAGAAGCAGGTAAATGAAACTGGTTCAGGGTTGAAATATTAACAGATGTGTTTCCTGTCTGTCGCCGACTCAGTGGAGCCGTTAAAGTTTCTGGCCGTCGCCATCTCCGTTTCTGGCCGTCACCATCTTGGTTTCAGGCCGTCGCCATCTAACTACATTTTCCGCCATATTGGATTTTTTGAAAAACACATTTTTGACATCTCCTAAACCGTAGTTCAGATTTTTACCACATTTTCTGTGGATCATTATTGGAGAAGTTCATCTAAAGTTGCATAAAGCGTGTTGATACCTCATTACGTTTTGAAGATAATGATCAACGAACTTTTCAATGGGAGGAGCTTAGCAGGAAATTGACCATAATTCATTGACTATTAATCCAATCATCATGAATCTTGGTAGATATCTTCAATACGTGTTTGGGAATAGGCGTACCAAAGCATTTTCCGCTCGACCTATAGGGGGCACCAAAAATATCAAAAAGTTGTACTTCAAGATCCGGCAGACAGAATTTTATCAAATTTGATGCATATGCTCTGGGGCCAAGTATTAATAAAGATCTGAAGTGTCATATTGATCGGTGCATGTGGGCGTGGCCTATTTAGCATTTAATGCTAAATTATGCCTTAGCTCAATTTGCTGTGAGCTGGAACGAGCTAGAGACATGAAACTTGGTACCTTAACTGTACATGATGTCATAATGCTTCACATAAAATATGATCCCAATTGGACTGATGGTGGCGCTACAACATTTTCTAAACTTTTAAAGGCCGGCCCCCTCACACCACAAGTCAGATTGACTTGAAATTTAATAGACAGGTTCAGCTCCGTGTGTTTTACAAAAAAGTCTCTGGGACCACTAAAGTCCGCCTACTAGATTTTCCTCCATTTTGAATAGTTTGAAAAACACATTTTTGACACCTCCTCCTAAACTGTAAGTCTGATTGCTGGCAAGTTTTCTGTGGCTCATTATTGGACCAACCTTATCAAAAGTTATCAAAAGCTTGTTGATATCTGATTTCGTTTCCAAGATATTGACCAATGAACTTTAATAGGGCGCGGCTCAGCACATAAATAGACCAAACTCCACAAGCTTTTGGCCCATCATCTCCAAACTTGCAGGATATGTTCAAAAGAGTACCTGAAACATATCCAGTTTCATTCAAATCGACCACTAGGGGATGCTACTAGTCAAAGTATACGTCATACATTGTAAAATCAATTCATCTAAGCTTGTCGCGGTAGCTGGTGTTACTGGTGTTACACGGTGGTCGGGCACACACTGAAATTACATACCCACCGCCCCCACCATCGTTTTGCTTTTTTTCCAGAAATAAAACCCATTTAGTTCATTTTGGCGGAAAAGTGCCATGTTATCAGTAGATAGTCAGATGACGGACTCTCGACAGTGAACGCACCGCTGAGTTTCGTTTTTAGTTAGTGGTGAAGAGGAGAGATGAAAACACATGGAGGCTTTTCTTCATACAGAGTTGTCCTCTATCAGCCATCCAGGCATCTGTGTGTTCAGCAACACGTGAGTAAAGTGTTACACTTGGTGTCTTGAGTTAATATTGATGTTATAATGTGTTCTTATTGTTAGCATAAAGTCTGCTAGCCACATGCTAACGAGCTAACGGTTGCTAACAGTAGACTCAGATGTGTAGGCTGCTCTGAATGACTGTTTAGATTAGTATAGTTTTATGAGTATAGTAGTATTATTATAGTAGTATTGGTAGAGTAGTATTAGTATATTAGTATAGTAGTATTAGTATAGTATTATGAGTATAATAGAATTGAGGTGCCTACAATGACGATGTCTCAGGCTAATGCTCATGTAGTGTTATAATTCAAGTGACCAGCTAATTAGCAGTTTACCTTTAGGTGATGTTAGATGATGTTAGATGATGTTAGGTGATGTTAGGTGATGTTAGGTGATGTTAGATGATGTTAGGTGATGTTAGGTGATGTTAGATGATGTTAGGTGATGTTAGGTGATGTTAGGTTATGTTAGGTGATGTTAGGTTATGTTAGGTTATGTTAGGTGATGTTAGGTGATGTTAGGTGATGTTAGGTGATGTTAGATGATGTTAGGTGATGTTAGGTGATGTTAGGTGATGTTAGATGATGTTAGGTGATGTTAGGTGATGTTAGGTGATGTTAGATGATGTTAGGTGATGTTAGGTGATGTTAGGTTATGTTAGGTGATGTTAGGTTATGTTAGGTTATGTTAGGTGATGTTAGGTGATGTTAGGTGATGTTAGGTTACGTTAGGTGATGTTAGGTGATGTTAGGTTACGTTAGGTTATGTTAGGTGATGTTAGGTGATGTTAGGTTATGTTAGGTGATGTTAGGTGATGTTAGGTTATGTTAGGTGATGTTAGGTGATGTTAGGTTATGTTAGGTGATGTTAGGTTATGTTAGGTGATGTTAGGTGATGTTAGGTTATGTTAGGTGATGTTAGGTTACGTTAGGTGATGTTAGGTTACGTTAGGTGATGTTAGGTGATGTTAGGTGATGTTAGGTTATGTTAGGTTATGTTAGGTGATGTTAGGTGATGTTAGGTTATGTTAGGTGATGTTAGGTGATGTTAGGTTACGTTAGGTGATGTTAGGTGATGTTAGGTTACGTTAGGTGATGTTAGGTGATGTTAGGTTATGTTAGGTGATGTTAGGTGATGTTAGGTTATGTTAGGTTATGTTAGGTGATGTTAGGTGATGTTAGGTTACGTTAGGTTACGTTAGGTGATGTTAGGTGATGTTAGGTTATGTTAGGTGATGTTAGGTGATGTTAGGTGATGTTAGGTTATGTTAGGTTATGTTAGGTGATGTTAGGTGATGTTAGGTTACGTTAGGTGATGTTAGGTTACGTTAGGTGATGTTAGGTGATGTTAGGTTACGTTAGGTGATGTTAGGTGATGTTAGGTGATGTTAGGTTACGTTAGGTGATGTTAGGTGATGTTAGGTGATGTTAGATGATGTTAGGTGATGTTAGGTGATGTTAGGTTACGTTAGGTGATGTTAGGTGATGTTAGGTGATGTTAGGTTACGTTAGGTGATGTTAGGTTACGTTAGGTGATGTTAGGTGATGTTAGGTGATGTTAGGTGATGTTAGGTTACGTTAGGTGATGTTAGGTGATGTTAGGTTACGTTAGGTGATGTTAGGTTATGTTAGGTGATGTTAGGTTACGTTAGGTGATGTTAGGTTACGTTAGGTGATGTTAGGTGATGTTAGGTTACGTTAGGTGATGTTAGGTGATGTTAGGTTACGTTAGGTGATGTTAGGTTATGTTAGGTTATGTTAGGTGATGTTAGGTTACGTTAGGTGATGTTAGGTGATGTTAGGTTACGTTAGGTGATGTTAGGTTATGTTAGGTGATGTTAGGTTACGTTAGGTGATGTTAGGTTACGTTAGGTGATGTTAGGTGATGTTAGGTGATGTTAGGTTACGTTAGGTGATGTTAGGTTATGTTAGGTGATGTTAGGTTATGTTAGGTGATGTTAGGTGATGTTAGGTGATGTTAGGTGATGTTAGGTGATGTTAGGTTACGTTAGGTGATGTTAGGTTATGTTAGATGATGTTAGGTGATGTTAGGTGATGTTAGGTTACGTTAGGTGATGTTAGGTGATGTTAGGTGATGTTAGGTTACGTTAGGTGATGTTAGGTTACGTTAGGTGATGTTAGGTGATGTTAGGTGATGTTAGGTTACGTTAGGTGATGTTAGGTTATGTTAGGTGATGTTAGGTTACGTTAGGTGATGTTAGGTGATGTTAGGTTACGTTAGGTGATGTTAGGTTATGTTAGGTGATGTTAGGTTACGTTAGGTGATGTTAGGTTACGTTAGGTGATGTTAGGTGATGTTAGGTGATGTTAGGTTACGTTAGGTGATGTTAGGTTATGTTAGGTGATGTTAGGTTATGTTAGGTGATGTTAGGTGATGTTAGGTGATGTTAGGTGATGTTAGGTGATGTTAGGTGATGTTAGGTTACGTTAGGTGATGTTAGGTTATGTTAGGTGATGTTAGGTTACGTTAGGTTACGTTAGGTGATGTTAGGTGATGTTAGGTTACGTTAGGTGATGTTAGGTGATGTTAGGTTACGTTAGGTGATGTTAGGTTACGTTAGGTGATGTTAGGTGATGTTAGGTGATGTTAGGTTACGTTAGGTGATGTTAGGTGATGTTAGGTTACGTTAGGTGATGTTAGGTTATGTTAGGTGATTTTAGGTTACGTTAGGTGATGTTAGGTGATGTTAGGTGATGTTAGGTTACGTTAGGTGATGTTAGGTTATGTTAGGTGATGTTAGGTTACGTTAGGTGATGTTAGGTGATGTTAGGTTACGTTAGGTGATGTTAGGTTATGTTAGGTGATTTTAGGTTACGTTAGGTGATGTTAGGTGATGTTAGGTTACGTTAGGTGATGTTAGGTTATGTTAGGTGATTTTAGGTTACGTTAGGTTACGTTAGGTGATGTTAGGTGATGTTAGGTGATGTTAAGTGATGTTAGGTGATGTTAGGTTACGTTAGGTGATGTTAGGTTATGTTAGGTTACGTTAGGTGATGTTAGGTGATGTTAGGTTATGTTAGGTGATGTTAGGTTATGTTAGGCGATGTTAGGTGATGTTAGGTTACGTTAGGTGATGTTAGGTTATGTTAGGTTACGTTAGGTGATGTTAGGTTACGTTAGGTGATGTTAGGTTATGTTAGGTGATGTTAGGTTATGTTAGGTTACGTTAGGTGATGTTAGGTGATGTTAGGTTACGTTAGGTGATGTTAGGTGATGTTAGGTTACGTTAGGTGATGTTAGGTGATGTTAGGTTACGTTAGGTGATGTTAGGTTACGTTAGGTGATGTTAGGTTACGTTAGGTGATGTTAGGTTACGTTAGGTGATGTTAGGTGATGTTAGGTTACGTTAGGTGATGTTAGGTGATGTTAGGTTACGTTAGGTGATGTTAGGTGATGTTAGGTGATGTTAGGTTACGTTAGGTTACGTTAGGTGACGTTAGGTTATGTTAGGTGATGTTAGGTTATGTTAGGTGATGTTAGGTTACGTTAGGTGATGTTAGGTGATGTTAGGTTATGTTAGGTGATGTTAGGTTATGTTAGGTGATGTTAGGTGATGTTAGGTGATGTTAGGTTACGTTAGGTGATGTTAGGTTATGTTAGGTGATGTTAGGTGATGTTAGGTTACGTTAGGTGATGTTAGGTTACGTTAGGTGATGTTAGGTTACGTTAGGTGATGTTAGGTTACGTTAGGTGATGTTAGGTGATGTTAGGTGATGTTAGGTTATGTTAGGTGATGTTAGGTTACGTTAGGTGATGTTAGGTTACGTTAGGTGATGTTAGGTTATGTTAGGTGATGTTAGGTTATGTTAGGTGATGTTAGGTTACGTTAGGTGATGTTAGGTGATGTTAGGTTATGTTAGGTGATGTTAGGTTATGTTAGGTGATGTTAGGTTATGTTAGGTGATGTTAGGTGATGTTAGGTTACGTTAGGTGATGTTAGGTTATGTTAGGTGATGTTAGGTTACGTTAGGTGATGTTAGGTTACGTTAGGTGATGTTAGGTGATGTTAGGTGATGTTAGGTTACGTTAGGTGATGTTAGGTTACGTTAGGTGATGTTAGGTGATGTTAGGTTACGTTAGGTGATGTTAGGTTACGTTAGGTGATGTTAGGTGATGTTAGGTGATGTTAGGTTACGTTAGGTGATGTTAGGTTACGTTAGGTGATGTTAGGTTACGTTAGGTGATGTTAGGTTACGTTAGGTGATGTTAGGTTATGTTAGGTGATGTTAGGTTACGTTAGGTGATGTTAGGTGATGTTAGGTTATGTTAGGTGATGTTAGGTTATGTTAGGTGATGTTAGGTTATGTTAGGTGATGTTAGGTGATGTTAGGTTACGTTAGGTGATGTTAGGTTATGTTAGGTGATGTTAGGTTACGTTAGGTGATGTTAGGTTACGTTAGGTGATGTTAGGTGATGTTAGGTGATGTTAGGTGATGTTAGGTTACGTTAGGTGATGTTAGGTTACGTTAGGTGATGTTAGGTGATGTTAGGTTACGTTAGGTGATGTTAGGTTACGTTAGGTGATGTTAGGTGATGTTAGGTGATGTTAGGTTACGTTAGGTGATGTTAGGTTACGTTAGGTGATGTTAGGTTACGTTAGGTGATGTTAGGTTACGTTAGGTGATGTTAGGTTACGTTAGGTGATGTTAGGTGATGTTAGGTGATGTTAGGTTATGTTAGGTGATGTTAGGTTACGTTAGGTGATGTTAGGTTACGTTAGGTGATGTTAGGTGATGTTAGGTGATGTTAGGTTACGTTAGGTGATGTTAGGTTATGTTAGGTGATGTTAGGTTATGTTAGGTGATGTTAGGTGATGTTAGGTTACGTTAGGTGATGTTAGGTTATGTTAGGGTGACCATATTTACAAACCCCCAAACCGGGACCCTTAAGTGTACCGCAAGTTCACGCTCACGTTCACGCGCGTTCATGCTCACGTTCACTCACATGCGCTCGTGCACGCGCACGGACGTGCGCACAGTAGACTGAAATCAGATAGTAACTAACAGACCGGTGTAAACAGAACCTAAGCGACACATCCAACATGGTGGATTGTCAGTACTAAACTATCTCTAAACTAGATTAAAGGGAAACATTAAAGGGGCAGTGAGCTCAATTTACTGTATTGACGATTGCTACCAAATTTTCTGTGGATCATTATTGGACCAGGCTCATCAAAAGTTGCATAAAGCTTGTTGATATCTTATTGCATTTCGAAGATAATAAGACAACGACCTTTGGACCATCATCTTGCAAGCTATGCCCACAAGAGTACCTTGAGCGAAAAAGGCTTGAACCCGCGAACTGCCGCTTGCGGCTGTAATTTATTGCTGTTATTGTAATTATATTATAATGTGGCCAGTAAAATCCTTGTTTCTGATTGGCTTGAGGGAGTTTACAAAAAAATTCCTCGCTTTTCAAAAGTGGCATCATTTTCCAGAGTTGGTTTAATTTAAAACGATCCCCTTAAGTTCCAGAACGTCCATATTTTCACATAAATATTTCATTTCCTCATGTTCATAAAAATGTCTTCACAGTTTTTCAAAACAAATTCCTAATTTTCTCCCAAAACTGTAGTTTTCCAAACGAAGTCCTCACAGACAGAGACAGCAGCCTGGATCAGGTTTCCTCTGAGGGGAGTCCTGCTGTCAATCACCATCATCATCCTCCTCCTCCTCGTCATCATCACCATCAGCAGCTTCCTGTCTCTAATGCTGTCTGACATTATTACCCCCCCCCCCTCCATTAGCTTTCAGCTTCCTCCTGAATGGACCTTCATCAATCAGCAGCATCAGGACGCCGCTTTACGGGAAAACACCGGGACCCCTGGGAGCTCGCTCAGCACGCACATTACCTGCTCACCATCGTCTCTGCAATTAGTCCAATTAAAGTTTAACGTGGAGAAGCTCTGAACGCTCACAGACAGCAGCGAACCCCGAAGCCAACACCCACTCTGAGGCCGACACACCACAGCTCATCTGACATACAATCACTGCAGCACTTCATCAACCAATATAGGTATGTATAGGTTGATAAATGTACTGTATGTTGTTGTTTCAAAACTTCTGCCCACATTTATAAAGAAATTCCAGTAAAGTTGCGTAAATCTTCAACATCAATCAGTCGACTGACTGTCTGACTGACTGACTGACTGACTGACTGACTGACTGACTGACTGACTGACTGTCTGACTGACTGACTCACTGACTGACTGACTGACTGACTGACTGACTGACTGACTGACTGTCTGACTCACTGACTGACTGACTCACTGACTGACTGACTGACTGACTGACTGACTGACTGTCTGACTGACTGACTCACTGACTGACTGACTGACTGACTGACTGACTGACTGACTGACTGTCTGACTCACTGACTGACTGACTGACTGACTGACTGACTGACTGACTGTCTGACTCACTGACTGACTGACTGACTGACTGACTGACTGACTGACTCCAGTTCAACAACAACATGATTAAAGATTCATTCCCGTCAAGCAGCAGCTGAATGTTCAGAGGAAAGAAGAAATATAGACAGAAAATATGAAGCTTAATGACTCAAAGATAAATCATGAGATTGATGTTGTTTGTAAAGAGCTTCTCCTCCAGACGTCTGATCATCTGGATGGTTTAAACATTCTCTGACCAACAACAACGAAACCAAAACAACGTCAAAACTATAAAAAAAAAAAAGCTACCTAAATATAAATGACCGATGAAAAGTTAGTAATCAGCTGATCAATAAACGCAAACATACATTAATATTAATAAAGAGTCAAATAATGACATCAATATAACGCTGGCCTGGGAGGAAGAATTAAGAACCATGCTAGCAACCACCATCCCATAGCAACCGCCATCCCATAGCAACCGCCATCCCATAGCAACCGCCATCCCACAGCAACCACCATCCCACAGCAACCACCATCCCACAGCAACCACCATCCCACAGCAACCACAGCAACCACCATCCCACAGCAACCACCATCCCACAGCAACCACCATCCCACAGCAACCACCATTCCATAGCAACCGCCGCTCCATAACAACCACCATCTTATAGCAACCACCATCCCATAGCAACCACCATTCTATAGCAACCACCGTTCCATAGCAACCACCATTCTATAGCAACCACCGTTCCATAGCAACCACCATTCCATAGCAACCACCATTATGATTTATTCTGATTTACATGGGGCTCAATTTATATTTAGTCTGTCTTGTTTTTATTTTGAAGACATCATCTCTTTTTTTTTGTGTTGAATATTCAGATTAAATATGAATCTGTAGTTTTGTGAAACAAGACGTCTCATCCGATGTCTCCTCTAACGTCTCCTCAACGTCTCCTCTAACGTCTCCTCAACGTCTCCTCTAACGTCTCCTCAACGTCTCCTCTAACGTCTCCTCTAACCTCTCCTCTAATGTCTCCTCTAACGTCTCCTCAACGTCTCCTCTAACATCTCCTCTAACCTCTCCTCTAATGTCTCCTCTAACCTCTCCTCTAATGTCTCCTCTAACCTCTCCTCTAATGTCTCCTCTAACCTCTCCTCTAATGTCTCCTCAACGTCTCCTCTAATGTCTCCTCTAACCTCTCCTCTAATGTCTCCTCTAACCTCTCCTCTAACGTCTCCTCAACGTCTCCTCTAATGTCTCCTCTAACCTCTCCTCTAATGTCTCCTCTAACCTCTCCTCTAATGTCTCCTCTAACATCTCCTCTAATGTCTCCTCTAACATCTCCTCTAATGTCTCCTCTAACCTCTCCTCTAATGTCTCCTCTAACGTCTCCTCTAACGTCTCCTCTAACCTCTCCTCTAATGTCTCCTCTAACCTCTCCTCTAATGTCTCCTCTAACCTCTCCTCTAATGTCTCCTCTAACCTCTCCTCTAATGTCTCCTCTAACCTCTCCTCTAACGTCTCCTCAACGTCTCCTCTAATGTCTCCTCTAACCTCTCCTCTAATGTCTCCTCTAACATCTCCTCTAACGTCTCCTCTAACCTCTCCTCTAACGTCTCCTCAACGTCTCCTCTAACATCTCCTCTAATGTCTCCTCTAACATCTCTTCTAACGTCTCCTCTAACCTCTCCTCTAACGTCTCCTCTAACCTCTCCTCTAACCTCTCCTCTAACCTCTCCTCTAACGTCTCCTCAACGTCTCCTCTAACATCTCCTCTAATGTCTCCTCTAACCTCTCCTCTAACGTCTCCTCTAACATCTCTTCTAACGTCTCCTCTAACCTCTCCTCTAACGTCTCCTCAACGTCTCCTCTGACATCTCCTCTAATGTCTCCTCTAACGTCTCCTCTAACGTCTCCTCAACGTCTCCTCTAACATCTCTTCTAACGTCTCCTCTAACCTCTCCTCTAACGTCTCCTCAACGTCTCCTCTAACATCTCCTCTAATGTCTCCTCTAACCTCTCCTCTAACGTCTCCTCAACGTCTCCTCTAACATCTCTTCTAACCTCTCCTCTAACGTCTCCTCAACGTCTCCTCAACGTCTCCTCTAACATCTCCTCTAATGTCTCCTCTAACATCTCCTCTAACGTCTCCTCTAACGTCTCCTCTAATGTCTCCTCTAACATCTCCTCTAATGTCTCCTCTAACATCTCCTCTAACGTCTCCTCTAACGTCTCCTCTAACGTCTCCTCTAACATCTCCTCTAACGTCTCCTCTAACGTCTCCTCTAATGTCTCCTCTAACATCTCCTCTAACGTCTCCTCTAACATCTCCTCTAATGTCTCCTCTAACATCTCCTCTAATGTCTCCTCTAACCTCTCCTCTAACGTCTCCTCAACGTCTCCTCTAACATCTCCTCTAATGTCTCCTCTAACGTCTCCTCTAACGTCTCCTCTAATGTCTCCTCTAACATCTCCTCTAATGTCTCCTCTAACATCTCCTCTAATGTCTCCTCTAACATCTCCTCTAACGTCTCCTCTAACGTCTCCTCTAACGTCTCCTCTAACATCTCCTCTAACGTCTCCTCTAACGTCTCCTCTAACGTCTCCTCTAACATCTCCTCTAACGTCTCCTCTAACGTCTCCTCTAATGTCTCCTCTAACATCTCCTCTAACGTCTCCTCTAACGTCTCCTCTAATGTCTCCTCTAACATCTCCTCTAATGTCTCCTCTAACCTCTCCTCTAACGTCTCCTCAACGTCTCCTCTAATGTCTCCTCTAACATCTCCTCTAATGTCTCCTCTAACATCTCCTCTAACCTCTCCTCTAATGTCTCCTCTAACATCTCCTCTAACGTCTCCTCTAATGTCTCCTCTAACATCTCCTCTAATGTCTCCTCTAACATCTCCTCTAACGTCTCCTCTAACGTCTCCTCTAATGTCTCCTCTAACATCTCCTCTAATGTCTCCTCTAACATCTCCTCTAACCTCTCCTCTAATGTCTCCTCTAACATCTCCTCTAACGTCTCCTCTAATGTCTCCTCTAACATCTCCTCTAACCTCTCCTCTAATGTCTCCTCTAACATCTCCTCTAACGTCTCCTCTAATGTCTCCTCTAACATCTCCTCTAACATCTCCTCTAATGTCTCCTCTAACATCTCCTCTAACCTCTCCTCTAATGTCTCCTCTAATGTCTCCTCTAACGTCTCCTCTAACATCTCCTCTAACGTCTCCTCTAACGTCTCCTCTAATGTCTCCTCTAACATCTCCTCTAATGTCTCCTCTAACATCTCCTCTAACCTCTCCTCTAATGTCTCCTCTAACCTCTCCTCTAATGTCTCCTCAACGTCTCCTCTAACATCTCCTCTAACGTCTCCTCTAACATCTCCTCTAACGTCTCCTCTACGTCTCCTCTAACGTCTCCTCAACGTCTCCTCTAACGTCTCCTCTAACATCTCCTCTAATGTCTCCTCTAACGTCTCCTCAACGTCTCCTCTAACGTCTCCTCTAACATCTCCTCTAACGTCTCCTCTAACGTCTCCTCTAACCTCTCCTCTAATGTCTCCTCTAACGTCTCCTCAACGTCTCCTCTAACGTCTCCTCTAACATCTCCTCTAACGTCTCCTCTAACCTCTCCTCTAATGTCTCCTCTAACGTCTCCTCAACATCTCCTCTAACGTCTCCTCTAACGTCTCCTCTAACATCTCCTCTAACCTCTCCTCTAATGTCTCCTCTAACGTCTCCTCAACGTCTCCTCTAACATCTCCTCTAACGTCTCCTCTAACATCTCCTCTAACGTCTCCTCTAACGTCTCCTCTAACCTCTCCTCTAATGTCTCCTCTAACGTCTCCTCAACGTCTCCTCTAACGTCTCCTCTAACATCTCCTCTAACGTCTCCTCTAACCTCTCCTCTAATGTCTCCTCTAACGTCTCCTCAACATCTCCTCTAACGTCTCCTCTAACGTCTCCTCTAACATCTCCTCTAACCTCTCCTCTAATGTCTCCTCTAACGTCTCCTCAACATCTCCTCTAACGTCTCCTCTAACCTCTCCTCTAATGTCTCCTCTAACCTCTCCTCTAATGTCTCCTCTAATGTCTCCTCTAACCTCTCCTCTAATGTCTCCTCTAACATCTCCTCTAACGTCTCCTCTAACATCTCCTCTAATGTCTCCTCTAACATCTCCTCTAACGTCTCCTCTAACATCTCCTCTAACGTCTCCTCTAACATCTCCTCTAACGTCTCCTCTAACCTCTCCTCTAACGTCTCCTCTAACATCTCCTCTAACGTCTCCTCTAACATCTCCTCTAACATCTCCTCTAACATCTCCTCTAACGTCTCCTCTAACGTCTCCTCTAACATCTCCTCTAACGTCTCCTCTAACGTCTCCTCTAACGTCTCCTCTAACGTCTCCTCTAACATCTCCTCTAACGTCTCCTCTAACATCTCCTCTAACGTCTCCTCTAACATCTCCTCTAACGTCTCCTCTAACATCTCCTCTAACGTCTCCTCTAACATCTCCTCTAACGTCTCCTCTAACATCTCCTCTAACGTCTCCTCTAACATCTCCTCTAACGTCTCCTCTAATGTCTCCTCTAACATCTCCTCTAACGTCTCCTCTAACATCTCCTCTAACGTCTCCTCTAACGTCTCCTCTAACATCTCCTCTAACGTCTCCTCTAACATCTCCTCTAACGTCTCTAACATCTCCTCTAACATCTCCTCTAACCTCTCCTCTAACGTCTCCTCTAACATCTCCTCTAACGTCTCCTCTAACATCTCCTCTAACGTCTCCTCTAACATCTCCTCTAACATCTCCTCTAACATCTCCTCTAATGTCTCCTCTAACATCTCCTCTAACATCTCCTCTAACATCTCCTCTAACGTCTCCTCTAACGTCTCCTCTAACGTCTCCTCTAACATCTCCTCTAACGTCTCCTCTAACGTCTCCTCTAACATCTCCTCTAACGTCTCCTCTAACATCTCCTCTAACGTCTCCTCTAACATCTCCTCTAACGTCTCCTCTAACATCTCCTCTAACGTCTCCTCTAACATCTCCTCTAATGTCTCCTCAACGTCTCCTCTAACATCTCCTCTAATGTCTCCTCAACGTCTCCTCTAACATCTCCTCTAATGTCTCCTCTAACATCTCCTCTAACGTCTCCTCTAACATCTCCTCTAATGTCTCCTCAACGTCTCCTCTAACATCTCCTCTAATGTCTCCTCAACGTCTCCTCAACGTCTCCTCTAACCTCTCCTCTAATGTCTCCTCTAACGTCTCCTCAACGTCTCCTCTAACATCTCCTCTAACCTCTCCTCTAATGTCTCCTCTAACCTCTCCTCTAATGTCTCCTCTAACCTCTCCTCTAATGTCTCCTCTAACCTCTCCTCTAATGTCTCCTCTAATGTCTCCTCTAACGTCTCCTCTAACGTCTCCTCTAACCTCTCCTCTAATGTCTCCTCTAACCTCTCCTCTAATGTCTCCTCTAACCTCTCCTCTAATGTCTCCTCTAACCTCTCCTCTAATGTCTCCTCTAACCTCTCCTCTAACGTCTCCTCAACGTCTCCTCTAATGTCTCCTCTAACCTCTCCTCTAATGTCTCCTCTAACCTCTCCTCTAATGTCTCCTCTAACATCTCCTCTAACGTCTCCTCTAACCTCTCCTCTAACGTCTCCTCAACGTCTCCTCTAACATCTCCTCTAATGTCTCCTCTAACATCTCTTCTAACGTCTCCTCTAACCTCTCCTCTAACGTCTCCTCAACGTCTCCTCTAACGTCTCCTCTAACCTCTCCTCTAATGTCTCCTCTAACCTCTCCTCTAACGTCTCTTCTAACGTCTCCTCTAACCTCTCCTCTAACGTCTCCTCAACGTCTCCTCTAACATCTCCTCTAATGTCTCCTCTAACATCTCTTCTAACGTCTCCTCTAACCTCTCCTCTAACGTCTCCTCAACGTCTCCTCTAACATCTCCTCTAATGTCTCCTCTAACGTCTCCTCTAACGTCTCCTCTAACATCTCCTCTAACATCTCCTCTAACATCTCCTCTAATGTCTCCTCTAACATCTCCTCTAACATCTCCTCTAACATCTCCTCTAACGTCTCCTCTAACGTCTCCTCTAACATCTCCTCTAACATCTCCTCTAACGTCTCCTCTAACGTCTCCTCTAACGTCTCCTCTAACATCTCCTCTAACGTCTCCTCTAACATCTCCTCTAACGTCTCCTCTAACATCTCCTCTAACGTCTCCTCTAACATCTCCTCTAACGTCTCCTCTAACATCTCCTCTAATGTCTCCTCAACGTCTCCTCTAACATCTCCTCTAATGTCTCCTCAACGTCTCCTCTAACATCTCCTCTAATGTCTCCTCAACGTCTCCTCTAACATCTCCTCTAATGTCTCCTCTAACATCTCCTCTAACGTCTCCTCTAACATCTCCTCTAATGTCTCCTCAACGTCTCCTCTAACATCTCCTCTAATGTCTCCTCAACGTCTCCTCTAACATCTCCTCTAATGTCTCCTCAACGTCTCCTCAACGTCTCCTCTAACCTCTCCTCTAATGTCTCCTCTAACGTCTCCTCAACGTCTCCTCTAACATCTCCTCTAACCTCTCCTCTAATGTCTCCTCTAACCTCTCCTCTAATGTCTCCTCTAACCTCTCCTCTAATGTCTCCTCTAACCTCTCCTCTAACGTCTCCTCTAACCTCTCCTCTAATGTCTCCTCTAACCTCTCCTCTAATGTCTCCTCTAACGTCTCCTCTAACGTCTCCTCTAACCTCTCCTCTAATGTCTCCTCTAACCTCTCCTCTAATGTCTCCTCTAACGTCTCCTCTAACGTCTCCTCTAACCTCTCCTCTAATGTCTCCTCTAACATCTCCTCTAATGTCTCCTCAACGTCTCCTCAACGTCTCCTCTAACCTCTCCTCTAATGTCTCCTCTAACGTCTCCTCAACGTCTCCTCTAACATCTCCTCTAACCTCTCCTCTAATGTCTCCTCTAACCTCTCCTCTAATGTCTCCTCTAACCTCTCCTCTAATGTCTCCTCTAACCTCTCCTCTAACGTCTCCTCTAACCTCTCCTCTAATGTCTCCTCTAACCTCTCCTCTAATGTCTCCTCTAACGTCTCCTCTAACGTCTCCTCTAACCTCTCCTCTAATGTCTCCTCTAACCTCTCCTCTAATGTCTCCTCTAACCTCTCCTCTAATGTCTCCTCTAACCTCTCCTCTAATGTCTCTAATGTCTCCTCTAACCTCTCCTCTAACGTCTCCTCAACGTCTCCTCTAATGTCTCCTCTAACCTCTCCTCTAATGTCTCCTCTAACCTCTCCTCTAATGTCTCCTCTAACATCTCCTCTAACGTCTCCTCTAACCTCTCCTCTAACGTCTCCTCAACGTCTCCTCTAACATCTCCTCTAATGTCTCCTCTAACATCTCTTCTAACGTCTCCTCTAACCTCTCCTCTAACGTCTCCTCAACGTCTCCTCTAACGTCTCCTCTAACCTCTCCTCTAATGTCTCCTCTAACCTCTCCTCTAACGTCTCTTCTAACGTCTCCTCTAACCTCTCCTCTAACGTCTCCTCAACGTCTCCTCTAACATCTCCTCTAATGTCTCCTCTAACATCTCTTCTAACGTCTCCTCTAACCTCTCCTCTAACGTCTCCTCAACGTCTCCTCTAACATCTCCTCTAATGTCTCCTCTAACGTCTCCTCTAACGTCTCCTCAACGTCTCCTCTAACATCTCTTCTAACGTCTCCTCTAACCTCTCCTCTAACGTCTCCTCAACGTCTCCTCTAACATCTCCTCTAATGTCTCCTCTAACCTCTCCTCTAACGTCTCCTCAACGTCTCCTCTAACATCTCTTCTAACCTCTCCTCTAACGTCTCCTCAACGTCTCCTCAACGTCTCCTCTAACATCTCCTCTAATGTCTCCTCTAACGTCTCCTCTAACGTCTCCTCTAATGTCTCCTCTAACATCTCCTCTAATGTCTCCTCTAACATCTCCTCTAACGTCTCCTCTAATGTCTCCTCTAACGTCTCCTCTAATGTCTCCTCAACGTCTCCTCTAACATCTCCTCTAATGTCTCCTCAACGTCTCCTCTAACATCTCCTCTAATGTCTCCTCTAACATCTCCTCTAACGTCTCCTCTAACGTCTCCTCTAATGTCTCCTCTAACATCTCCTCTAATGTCTCCTCTAACCTCTCCTCTAACGTCTCCTCAACGTCTCCTCTAATGTCTCCTCTAACATCTCCTCTAATGTCTCCTCTAACATCTCCTCTAACCTCTCCTCTAATGTCTCCTCTAACATCTCCTCTAACGTCTCCTCTAACATCTCCTCTAACCTCTCCTCTAATGTCTCCTCTAACATCTCCTCTAACGTCTCCTCTAATGTCTCCTCTAACATCTCCTCTAACCTCTCCTCTAATGTCTCCTCTAACATCTCCTCTAACGTCTCCTCTAATGTCTCCTCTAACATCTCCTCTAACATCTCCTCTAATGTCTCCTCTAACATCTCCTCTAACCTCTCCTCTAATGTCTCCTCTAACATCTCCTCTAACATCTCCTCTAATGTCTCCTCTAACCTCTCCTCTAACGTCTCCTCAACGTCTCCTCTAACATCTCCTCTAATGTCTCCTCTAACATCTCCTCTAACGTCTCCTCTAACGTCTCCTCTAATGTCTCCTCTAACATCTCCTCTAATGTCTCCTCTAACATCTCCTCTAACCTCTCCTCTAATGTCTCCTCTAACATCTCCTCTAACCTCTCCTCTAATGTCTCCTCTAACGTCTCCTCTAACGTCTCCTCTAATGTCTCCTCTAACATCTCCTCTAACGTCTCCTCTAATGTCTCCTCTAACGTCTCCTCAACATCTCCTCTAACCTCTCCTCTAATGTCTCCTCTAACATCTCCTCTAACGTCTCCTCTAACATCTCCTCTAATGTCTCCTCAACATCTCCTCTAACCTCTCCTCTAATGTCTCCTCTAACCTCTCCTCTAATGTCTCCTCTAACCTCTCCTCTAATGTCTCCTCTAATGTCTCCTCTAACCTCTCCTCTAATGTCTCCTCTAACATCTCCTCTAATGTCTCCTCAACATCTCCTCTAACCTCTCCTCTAATGTCTCCTCTAACCTCTCCTCTAATGTCTCCTCTAACATCTCCTCTAACATCTCCTCTAATGTCTCCTCTAACATCTCCTCTAACGTCTCCTCTAACATCTCCTCTAACGTCTCCTCTAACATCTCCTCTAACGTCTCCTCTAACCTCTCCTCTAACGTCTCCTCTAACATCTCCTCTAATGTCTCCTCTAACCTCTCCTCTAATGTCTCCTCTAACATCTCCTCTAACGTCTCCTCTAACATCTCCTCTAACGTCTCCTCTAACCTCTCCTCTAACGTCTCCTCTAACATCTCCTCTAACGTCTCCTCTAACATCTCCTCTAACATCTCCTCTAACGTCTCCTCTAACGTCTCCTCTAACGTCTCCTCTAACATCTCCTCTAACGTCTCCTCTAACATCTCCTCTAACGTCTCCTCTAACATCTCCTCTAACGTCTCCTCTAACATCTCCTCTAACGTCTCCTCTAACATCTCCTCTAACGTCTCCTCTAACATCTCCTCTAACGTCTCCTCTAACATCTCCTCTAACGTCTCCTCTAACATCTCCTCTAACGTCTCCTCTAACATCTCCTCTAACGTCTCCTCTAACATCTCCTCTAACGTCTCCTCTAACATCTCCTCTAACGTCTCCTCTAACATCTCCTCTAACGTCTCCTCTAACGTCTCCTCTAACGTCTCCTCTAACATCTCCTCTAACGTCTCCTCTAACGTCTCCTCTAACATCTCCTCTAACATCTCCTCTAACGTCTCCTCTAACATCTCCTCTAACGTCTCCTCTAACATCTCCTCTAATGTCTCCTCTAACATCTCCTCTAACATCTCCTCTAACGTCTCCTCTAACGTCTCCTCTAACGTCTCCTCTAACGTCTCCTCTAACGTCTCCTCTAACATCTCCTCTAACGTCTCCTCTAACATCTCCTCTAACGTCTCCTCTAACATCTCCTCTAACGTCTCCTCTAACATCTCCTCTAATGTCTCCTCAACGTCTCCTCTAACATCTCCTCTAATGTCTCCTCAACGTCTCCTCTAACATCTCCTCTAATGTCTCCTCAACGTCTCCTCTAACATCTCCTCTAATGTCTCCTCTAACATCTCCTCTAACGTCTCCTCTAACATCTCCTCTAATGTCTCCTCAACGTCTCCTCTAACATCTCCTCTAATGTCTCCTCAACGTCTCCTCAACGTCTCCTCTAACATCTCCTCTAATGTCTCCTCTAACGTCTCCTCTAACGTCTCCTCTAACGTCTCCTCTAACATCTCCTCTAATGTCTCCTCTAACGTCTCCTCTAACGTCTCCTCTAACCTCTCCTCTAATGTCTCCTCTAACGTCTCCTCAACGTCTCCTCTAACGTCTCCTCTAACCTCTCCTCTAATGTCTCCTCTAACGTCTCCTGTAACGTCTCCTCAACGTCTCCTCTAACGTCTCCTCTAACCTCTCCTCTAATGTCTCCTCTAACCTCTCCTCTAATGTCTCCTCTAACATCTCCTCTAACATCTCCTCTAATGTCTCCTCTAACGTCTCCTGTAACGTCTCCTGTAACGTCTCCTGTATCATCACCTCACGCGCATCACACACTGCAAGTTCAGTTAATTGAAGTTCAGTTTAAACACACTTTCTGTCGTCATGCTTTAACAACATGTTTGTTCTGTTTTCTTTTGATGTTATAGAAGATGACCTATTTTGTTAATCACTGTTTGTGGCACAGAAACTTAATATTCACAGTCAAATATTTTGCAAATATCAAGTTTGGAGGCATTGTCAATGTTTCCCTGGGTTATGTAAATTAAGACAACTATTGATTAGCATGCTAGGTCATTGATTAATACCATGCTGGAACTAAAGATCATGTGCTGTGACCGACTGAGACCGTTGGTAGGTCCAGTGCTACCGGTGGAACAGTGAGTCTAGAGCCTCTTCCTCCCAGGCCAGCGTTATCTTGATGTCATTACTCAACTCTTTATTAATATTAATGTATGTTTCTGTTTATTGATCAGCTGATTATTAACTTTTCATCAGTTGTGTATTTTAAGGTAGTTTTGGTTTTTATGGTTTTTATGGTTTTTACGTTGTTGTTGATCAGAGAATGTTTCTGTTGGACTGAATCAACCGTCTCTCTTCTGATCGATCAGGACGCTGAAGGAGACGAACACTAACTGACTGATCAATATCTGACTGAAGACTCCCCCGACACACTGAAAACCATTCACACCTCCACACCACAACATCACCGCATCACACCTCCACACCACAACATCACCGCATCACACCTCCACACCACAACATCACCGCATCACACCTCCACACCACAACATCACCGCATCACACCTCCACACCACAACATCACCGCATCACACCTCCACACCACAACATCACCGCATCACACCTCCACACCACAACATCACCGCATCACACCTCCACACCACAACATCACCGCATCACACCTCAACACCACAACATCACCGCATCACACCTCCACACCACAACATCACCGCATCACACCTCAACACCACAACATCACCGCATCACACCTCCACATCACCGCATCACACCTCAACACCACAACATCACCGCATCACACCTCCACACCACAACATCACCGCATCACACCTCCACATCACCGCATCACACCTCAACACCACAACATCACCGCATCACACCTCCACACCACCGCATCACACCTCCACATCACCGCATCACACCTCAACACCACAACATCACCGCATCACACCTCCACACCACAACATCACCGCATCACACCTCAACACCACAACATCACCGCATCACACCTCCACACCACAACATCACCGCATCACACCTCCACACCACAACATCACCGCATCACACCTCCACACCACAACATCACCGCATCACACCTCCACACCACAACATCACCGCATCACACCTCAACACCACAACATCACCGCATCACACCTCCACACCACAACATCACCGCATCACACCTCCACACCACAACATCACCGCATCACACCTCCACACCACAACATCACCGCATCACACCTCCACATCACCGCATCACACCTCAACACCACAACATCACCGCATCACACCTCCACACCACAACATCACCGCATCACACCTCAACACCACAACATCACCGCATCACACCTCCACACCACAACATCACCGCATCACACCTCCACACCACAACATCACCGCATCACACCTCAACACCACAACATCACCGCATCACACCTCAACACCACAACATCACCGCATCACACCTCAACACCACAACATCACCGCATCACACCTCCACATCACCGCATCACACCTCCACATCACCGCATCACATCTCCACACCACAACATCACCGCATCACACCTCCACACCACAACATCACCGCATCACACCTCAACACCACAACATCACCGCATCACACCTCAACACCACAACATCACCGCATCACACCTCAACACCACAACATCACCGCATCACACCTCCACACCACAACATCACCGCATCACACCTCCACACCACAACATCACCGCATCACACTTCAACACCACAACATCACCGCATCACACCTCAACACCACGACATCACCGCATCACACCTCAACACCACGACATCACCGCATCACACCTCAACACCACGACATCACCGCATCACACCTCAACACCACGACATCACCGCATCACACCTCAACACCACGACATCACCGCATCACACCTCAACACCACCGCATCACACCTCAACACCACATCACACCTCAACACCACGACATCACCACATCACACCTCAACACCACAACATCACTGAATCACACCTCAACACCACAACATCACCGCATCACACCTCCACACCACAACATCACCGCATCACACCTCAACACCACAACATCACTGCATCACACCTCCACACCACAACATCACCGCATCACACCTCAACACCACGACATCACCGCATCACACCTCAACACCACAACATCACCGCATCACACCTCCACACCACAACATCACCGCATCACACCTCCACACCACAACATCACCGCATCACACCTCAACACCACAACATCACCGCATCACACCTCAACACCACAACATCACCGCATCACACCTCAACACCACAACATCACCGCATCACACCTCCACACCACAACATCACCGCATCACACTTCAACACCACAACATCACCGCATCACACCTCAACACCACGACATCACCGCATCACACCTCAACACCACGACATCACCGCATCACACCTCAACACCACGACATCACACCTCAACACCACCGCATCACACCTCAACACCACATCACACCTCAACACCACGACATCACCACATCACACCTCAACACCACAACATCACTGCATCACACCTCAACACCACAACATCACCGCATCACACCTCCACACCACAACATCACCGCATCACACCTCAACACCACAACATCACTGCATCACACCTCCACACCACAACATCACCGCATCACACCTCAACACCACGACATCACCGCATCACACCTCAACACCACGACATCACCGCATCACACCTCCACACCACAACATCACCGCATCACACCTCCACACCACAACATCACCGCATCACACCTCAACACCACAACATCACCGCATCACACCTCAACACCACAACATCACCGCATCACACCTCAACACCACGACATCACCGCATCACACCTCAACACCACATCACACCTCAACACCACGACATCACCACATCACACCTGAACACCACGACATCACCACATCACACCTGAACACCACGACATCACCACATCACACCTGAACACCACGACATCACAACATCACACCTCAACACCACGACATCACCACATCACACCTCAACACCATGACATCACCACATCACACCTGAACACCACGACATCACATCACACCTCAACACCACGACATCACCACATCACACCTCAACACCATGACATCACCACATCACACCTGAACACCACCACATCACACCTCAACACCACGACATCACCACATCACACCTGAACACCACGACATCACATCACACCTCAACACCACGACATCACCACATCACACCTCAACACCACGACATCACCAGATCACACCTCAACACCACGACATCACCGCATCACACCTCAACACCACGACATCACCACATCACACCTGAACACCACGACATCACAACATCACCACATCACACCTCAACACCACGACATCACCACATCACACCTCAACACCACGACATCACAACATCACCACATCACACCTCAACACCACGACATCACCAGATCACACCTCAACACCATGACATCACCGCATCACACCGCAACACCACGACATCACCACATCACACCTGAACACCACGACATCACACCTCAACACCACGACATCACCGCATCACACCTCAACACCACGACATCACCGCATCACACCTGAACACCACAACATCACACCTCAACACCACGACATCACCGCATCACACCTCAACACCACGACATCACCGCATCACACCTCAACACCACCGCATCACACCTCAACACCACATCACACCTCAACACCACGACATCACATCACACCTCAACACCACGACATCACCACATCACACCTCAACACCACGACATCACCAGATCACACCTCAACACCACGACATCACCGCATCACACCTCAACACCACGACATCACATCACACCTCAACACCACGACATCACCACATCACACCTGAACACCACGACATCACAACATCACCACATCACACCTCAACACCACGACATCACCACATCACACCTCAACACCACGACATCACAACATCACCACATCACACCTCAACACCACGACATCACCAGATCACACCTCAACACCATGACATCACCGCATCACACCGCAACACCACGACATCACCACATCACACCTGAACACCACGACATCACACCTCAACACCACGACATCACCGCATCACACCTCAACACCACGACATCACCGCATCACACCTCAACACCACGACATCACCGCATCACACCTGAACACCACAACATCACACCTCAACACCACGACATCTTTAACATTTCGAGCTTTAAGCTGCAGACGAACAACAAAGAAGAAAAGATTGTCTCGCTTCTTTTGTTTTTTATTCTTTGATATTATTGGATAAAAGTATTCAGACGATTCTAGAATATTTACAAAAAGACTTATTGAAGTATTTTGAGGCGTTTATTAGATGAATATTCACAGTGGATAAAAGGTCTGCAGTTTGTTTTGTCTCTTAAATTAAATTTGTGGAAGAAAAAGGTAACTTTATTAAAAAGGTCTTATAACATTTCCATGTGGACAAACGGAGCCGTTACAAAGGTGCAGAAGAAGTTTGTCTTTTCCTAAAAAACACAACTCTCATGATTGTGAGAAGAAGAAAGTGTGAGTTAAATGTTCATCTTGTTTCGAGTCATTAGAATCTGATCAGAGAACATGAGGAGAGTCGTCTGATGAACGTCCGCTCTCGCTACATCTACTTCCTGTCCTCTCTCCGTTAGAGGGATCAGAGGTCGTCCAGGCTCTGATGACAGAAGGTTTGGTTGAAGCGTTGCCGTGTCAACGTTCCTCCTCCTCATCATCATCATCGTGGTGAAGAATTGTGGGTGTTCTGAATGAGGTTTGGTGTGAGCAGGTCTGCCTGAGGTTCAGCTGCTCTGTATGTCTGACAGATCACTGAGCTCATTAATATTCTCCTGACGCCACGCACTCCGATCATTCAGCCTGCAAACACTCAGGAGGAATGTTCTGGAGCTCGGTTCTGTTTGGAACCTCAACAACCACAACAACCACAACAACCTCAACAACCTCAACAACCTCTGCTTTAGGAACCACAGTCCACAGAACAGTTCTATTAAAACACTGTTGTTGTTGTTGCAGGTCTGTCTCTGGTGACATCAGGTCAGACACCCTGCAGCCGTCCGCCTCCACTTCATCACTTCATCATGTTACTGTGTTCAGGAGCTCTAGAAGAACCGACCAGCAGGCCGCGGTAGTCGGTGTTACACGGCGTTGCACAGTGTTGCACGGTGTTGCGCGGTGTTGCGCTGCGTTGCGCGGTGTTGCGCGGTGTTGCGCGGCGTTGCGCGGTGTTGCGCGGCGTTGCGCTGTGTTGCACGGTGTTGCACGGTGTTGCACGGTGTTGCACGGTGTTGCACGGTGGTCGGACACACGCCGGTTACATCACGTCCTCAGCGTTGTTTTTGTTTTTTAGAGAAATAAAACCCATCAGTTCATCGTGGCAGATCAGCGTCGTGTTATCAACAGATAGTCGGACGACGGACGCTACAGACTGACAGTGAACGTGTCGTATCGTTAGTGAGTCGTTAATATCGTCAGATCTCTTTAGTCACGTGACCCGTGAATATAAATAAAAATAACAAATAAAAACTAGAGCTGTCAAAGTTAACGTGATAACGCAAATTACATTCAACGTCACTAATTTCTTTAATGCATTAACACCTTAACGACCTGTCAGAGGTTTAGCAGCTCAGTTTTAAAGGTTCTGTTAGTAACTTGTTCAGGTATAAATCCTTGCTGGTCGGTGTCTCATGGTCTCTCGTGTGTCTCGTGGTCTCTCGTGTGTCTCGTGGTCTCTCGTGTGTCTCGTGGTCTCTCGTGTGTCTCGTGGTCTCTCGTGTGTCTCGTGGTCTCTCGTGTGTCTCGTGGTCTCTCGTGTGTCTCGTGGTCTCTCGTGTGTCTCGTGGTCTCTCGTGTGTCTCGTGGTCTCTCGTGTGTCTCGTGGTCTCTCGTGTGTCTCGTGGTCTCTCGTGTGTCTCATGGTCTCTCGTGTGTCTCCTGGTCTCTCGTGTGTCTCGTGGTCTCTCGTGTGTCTCGTGGTCTCTCGTGTCTCATGGTCTCTCGTGTGTCTCGTGGTCTCTCGTGTGTCTCGTGGTCTCTCGTGTGTCTCATGGTCTCTCGTGTGTCTCATGGTCTCTCGTGTGTCTCGTGGTCTCTCGTGTGTCTCATGGTCTCTCGTGTGTCTCCTGGTCTCTCGTGTGTCTCATGGTCTCTCGTGTGTCTCCTGGTCTCTCGTGTGTCTCGTGGTCTCTCGTGTCTCATGGTCTCTCGTGTCTCATGGTCTCTCGTGTGTCTCCTGGTCTCTCGTGTGTCTCGTGGTCTCTCGTGTGTCTCATGGTCTCTCGTGTGTCTCATGGTCTCTCGTGTGTCTCATGGTCTCTCGTGTGTCTCATGGTCTCTCGTGTGTCTCATGGTCTCTCGTGTGTCTCATGGTCTCTCGTGTGTCTCCGCTGTTCAGACTCAGACTCCAACACAAACTCCAGTGAAGCACCAAAACCTCTTGGTTGTATCTGGTGAAGCTGTTAAACAGTGTTGGCCGCGGTCGGAGGACGCGGAGGAGACCGTAGCTTTGGTCTCCAGGACCGGAGTCTCTGCTCCTCTGCTCCTCTGCCTGCCTTCACTCACACACCGCGCTCCTTCTCTCTCTCTCTCTCTCCACCTCTCACGTGCATGCTGCTCACTCCACACTGCAGAAGAGTTAGTTTAGCTCTGAGAATATCTAGTGAATGTTCAGTGGAGTTATTCTATTCTATTATAATGTTTGGATCACAGAGTCTGAAACAATCCTTCCCAGCCTCCGCTGGAGTCTGAATCTACTAATAGATCCTGACTGGAGCACCTGGTCAGCTGAGTGGTTACAGCGTCCTCCAGGTTGGATTCTGTCTTATGAAGATGAACAAATGCCCCAAAAACAAAATCAAAAAAGAGAAGTAAACAAAGACTGAAACACATCCGAGCCTCACGACTCCGTCTGCGTGACCAATTTAACACGATGGTTTCTAACTAGGGCTGTTAAAGGATTACAATATTTAATCTCACATGTATTGATCTGTTCTAAATGAACCTTAAAGGGAGATTAGTCCAGTATTTAATCCTCTTATCAACATGGGAGGATAAATATGCTTCTTTATGTAAATGTATGTTGAGGTCAAAGGACCCTCTGAAGATGGACATGACAGTTTGGAGCGTTATTTAACCTCTTCATGACCAGCCAGTCTGACCTGGTTGGTACCGATGGATCCATCAGGTTCTATAGTTTACTATGATACCAGGATCTTCACTCTGGCTTTGAGTTCGCTGAAACCTCCGACAGATCGCATTAATGCGTTAAAGAAATTAGTGGCGTTAAAATTTGCGTTATTATCACGTCAACTTTGACAGAACTGTTTTTAACACGAGACACAAAAACACAAAAACACAAAAACACAAAAACTATTCTAATAAAACTTCAGAAAATAGAAAAACATCCAGTTTTACCACATTTATGCTAAACTCAGTTCAGAGACACTAAACTCCAGAGAGTTTCAATAGAGACCAGGACCGGGACCGGGACCGGCATCAGGACCAGGACCAGGACCAGGACCAGGATCAGGACTCTCAGTTGTATTTCTACGTTATTTTTTAACTTCCATACCGATTCATAATTCCATTAAATCCAGAAGACGTGATCGTGAGAGTAGAACTGGTTTCTTGTCTGGATGTGTAATTAGTAATGTGATTACTTTCTTAAAGAGTAATTACAGTAATAGATTACACCACTCTGTGCCTGCATGTTTCCTGTCTGTCTGCACTATCAAAATAAAGGCCTGAAAAGAGAACCGTCGTTTAGAGAACGTCGGTGAGCTGCTCACACGGACGTCACCGAGGTTCTGACAGAACGTTATGTAACGTTACAACAACACCACGGTGTGTGTGCGTGGTTCTCCGACCGGAACGCACAGAACACATCCTGGTATTTAGAGGTTCTCTGAGGAACCGCAGACACACACACACACACACACACACACACACACACACACACACACACATCCAGCCCTACCTGGTTCCTTTATCTCCCATCCTGACGACGACGCTGGCGAGCCGACAGCAGCCGGACGGAGAGATGATGGAGGAGGAGGAGGAGGAGGAGGGATGCCGTCACCGTGGAAACTGAGGGGAGGATGTCTCTCTCTCTCTCTCTCTCTCTCTCTCTCTCAGGAAGTCGTCGTCATGCCGTCAGATTCTCCTCAGCAGGAGGAAAAACCTCCATCTGAGCTGCAACTGAACAAACCAGTGAAACCTCCCCTCTGCTCCTCCTCCTCTTTAACTCCCCCTCTTCCTCTCTCTCTCTCCTCTTCCTCTCTCTCTTTCCTCCTCATCCTCTCTCTCTTCCTCTCTCTCTCCTCCTCTTCCTCTCTCTCCTCCTCTTCCTCCCCCCCCCCCTCTCATTAGCAGTATGATGTGTTAAAACAGCCAGAGGACAGAGGATGTTATTCCGGTCGATGACGTTAACGTCACGCCAGCAGCTGGACTCTGACCTCCGTCCGTCCGTCCCTCCGTCCGTCCCTCCGTCCGTCCCTCCGTCCGTCCTTCAGTAAAATAGAAATTACAAATATGAATTCATATTTCATCTTTTCTCTTCGACATGGACAGAAGTCAAACTGCGTCAGCTTCTGTACGGAGTCTCAAATGTGCCAAAATGTTTCAGTGTATAATTAAAAAGATTTATTCTGTTTGTGGATCCACAAAGAAAAACACAGAGATCAGAGATCAGAGACCACAGATCAGAGATCAGAGATCACAGATCAGAGATCACAGATCAGAGATCAGAGACCAGAGATCACAGATCAGAGATCAGAGACCAGAGATCAGAGACCACAGATCAGAGATCAGAGACCACAGATCAGAGATCACAGATCAGAGATCAGAGACCACAGATCAGAGATCAGAGACCAGAGATCACAGATCAGAGATCAGAGACCAGAGATCACAGATCAGAGATCAGAGACCAGAGATCAGAGACCACAGATCAGAGATCAGAGACCACAGATCAGAGATCACAGATCAGAGATCAGAGACCACAGATCAGAGATCAGAGACCAGAGATCACAGATCAGAGATCAGAGACCACAGATCAGAGACCACAGATCAGAGACCAGAGATCACAGATCAGAGACCACAGATCAGAGATCAGAGACCACAGATCAGAGATCACAGATCAGAGATCAGAGACCACAGATCAGAGATCAGAGACCACAGATCAGAGATCAGAGATCAGAGACCACAGATCAGAGACCAGAGATCAGAGATCAGAGATCAGAGACCACAGATCAGAGATCAGAGACCACAGATCAGAGATCAGAGATCAGAGACCACAGATCAGAGACCAGAGATCAGAGATCAGAGATCAGAGACCACAGATCAGAGATCAGAGACCACAGATCAGAGACCAGAGATCAGAGATCAGAGACCACAGATCAGAGATCAGAGACCACAGATCAGAGATCACAGATCAGAGATCAGAGACCACAGATCAGAGACCAGAGATCAGAGATCAGAGACCACAGATCAGAGATCAGAGACCACAGATCAGAGATCAGAGACCACAGATCAGAGACCAGAGACCACAGATCAGAGATCAGAGACCACAGATCAGAGATCAGAGACCAGAGACCACAGATCAGAGATCAGAGACCACAGATCAGAGATCAGAGACCACAGATCAGAGATCACAGATCAGAGATCAGAGACCACAGATCAGAGATCAGAGACCACAGATCAGAGATCAGAGATCACAGATCAGAGACCAGAGATCACAGATCACAGATCAGAGATCACAGATCAGAGAGAGAACGTCGTAGGAGGCAGGACGTAGGAGACATGACTTAGGTGACATGACGTAGGTGACATGACGTAGGTGACATGACGTAGGAGACATGACGTAGAAGACATGACGTAGGAGACAGGACGTAGGAGACAGGACGTAGGAGACATGACGTAGGAGACAGGACGTAGGAGACAGGACGTAGGTGACATGACGTAGAAGACATGACGTAGGAGACAGGACGTAGGTGACATGACGTAGGTGACATGATGTAGGAGACATGACGTAGTTGACATGATGTAGGTGACATGACGTAGGTGACATGACGTAGAAGACATGACGTAGGAGACATGACGTAGGAGACATGACGTAGTCGACATGACGTAGGTGACATGACGTAGGAGACATGACGTAGGAGACAGGACGTAGGAGACATGAATTAGGAGACATGGCATAGGAGACAGGACGTAGGAGACATGACGTAGGAGACAGGACGTAGGAGACAGGACGTAGGAGACATGACGTAGGAGACAGGACGTAGGAGACATGACGTAGGAGACATGACGTAGGAGACAGGACGTAGGAGACATGACGTAGGAGACAGGACGTAGGAGACAGGACGTAGGAGACAGGACGTAGGAGACATGACGTAGGAGACAGGACGTAGGAGACATGACGTAGGAGACAGGACGTAGGAGACGTGACGTAGGAGACAGGACGTAGGAGACAGGATGTAGGTGACATGACGTAGGAGACAGGACGTAGGAGACATGACATAGGTGACATGACGTAGGAGACATGACGTAGCAGACATGACTTAGGGGACATGACGTAGGAGACATGACGTAGGTGACATGACGTAGGAGACATGACGTATTCGACCTGACCTTTGTGACAGGACGTAGGTGACATGACGTAGGTGACATGATGTAGGAGACATGACATAGTCAACATGACGTAGGTGACAGGACATAGGTGACATGACGTAGTCAATATGACGTAGGTGACATGACGTAGCAGACATGACGTAGCAGACATGGCGTAGGAGACATGACGTAGGCGACATGACGTAGGAGACATGACAGGTGACATGACGTAGGAGACATGACGTAGCAGACATGGCGTAGGAGACATGACGTAGGCGACATGACGTAGGAGACATGACGTAGCAGACATGACGTAGGAGACATGGCATAGGAGACATGACGTAGGTGACATGACGTAGGAGACATGACGTAGTAGTCATGACTTAGGGGACATGACGTAGGAGACATGACGTAGGTGACATGACGTAGGAGACATGACGTAGTCGACCTGATGTAGGTGACATGACGTAGGTGACATGACGTAGGTGACATGACGTAGGAGACATGACATAGGTGACATGACGTAGGAGACATGACATAGCAGACATGGCGTAGGAGACATGACGTAGGCGACATGACGTAGGAGACATGACATAGGTGACATGACGTAGGAGACATGACGTAGTAGTCATGACTTAGGGGACATGACGTAGGAGACATGACGTAGGTGACATGACGTAGGTGACATGACGTAGGAGACATGACGTAGTCGACCTGATGTAGGTGACAGGACGTAGGTGACATGACGTAGGTGACATGACGTAGGAGACATGACAGTCGACATGACGTAGGTGACAGGACATAGGTGACATGACGTAGTCAATATGACGTAGGTGACATGACGTAGCAGACATGACGTAGGAGACATGACGTAGGAGACATGAGGTAGGAGACATGACGTAGGAGACGTGACGTAGCAGACATGACGTAGGTGACATGACGTAGGAGACATGACGTAGGAGACATGACGTAGGAGACATGACATAGGTGACATGACGTAGGTGACATGACGTAGGAGACATGACGTAGTAGTCATGACTTAGGGGACATGACGTAGGAGACATGACGTAGTCGACCTGATGTAGGTGACAGGACGTAGGTGACATGACGTAGGAGACATGACAGTCGACATGACGTAGGTGACAGGACATAGGTGACATGACGTAGTCAATATGACGTAGGTGACATGAGGTAGGAGACATGACGTAGAAGACATGACATAGGTGACATGACGTAGGAGACATGACGTAGTCAATATGACGTAGGTGACATGACGTAGCAGACATGACGTAGGAGACATGAGGTAGGAGACATGACGTAGAAGACATGACATAGGTGACATGACGTAGGAGACATGACGTAGCAGACATGACGTAGGAGACAGGACGTAGGAGACATGAATTAGGAGACATGGCATAGGAGACAGGACGTAGGAGACATGACGTAGGAGACAGGATGTAGGAGACATGACGTAGGAGACATGACATAGGTGACATGATGTAGGAGACAGGACGTAGGAGACATGACGTAGGAGACAGGACGTAGGAGACATGAGGTAGGAGACATGACGTAGGAGACAGGACGTAGGAGACATGAGGTAGGAGACATGACGTAGGAGACAGGACGTAGGAGACATGACGTAGGAGACATGACGTAGGAGACAGGACGTAGGAGACATGACGTAGGTGACATGACGTAGGAGACATGACGTAGCAGACATGACGTAGCAGACATGACGTAGGTGACATGACGTATTCGACCTGACCTTTGTGACAGGACGTAGGTGACATGACGTAGGTGACATGATGTAGGAGACATGACATAGTCAACATGACGTAGGTGACAGGACATAGGTGACATGACGTAGTCAATATGACATAGGTGACATGACGTAGTCAATATGACGTAGGAGACATGACGTAGGAGACATGACGCAGGAGACCTGACATAGGTGACATGACATAGTCAATATGACGTAGGTGACATGACGTAGCAGACATGGCGTAGGAGACATGACGTAGGCGACATGACGTAGGAGACATGACATAGGTGACATGACATAGGTGACATGACGTAGGAGACATGACATAGGTGACATGACGTAGGAGACATGACGTAGCAGACATGGCGTAGGAGACATGACGTAGGCGACATGACGTAGGAGACATGACGTAGTAGTCATGACTTAGGGGACATGACGTAGGTGACATGACGTAGCAGACATGGCGTAGGAGACATGACGTAGGCGACATGACGTAGGAGACATGACATAGGTGACATGACATAGGTGACATGACGTAGGAGACATGACATAGGTGACATGACGTAGGAGACATGACGTAGCAGACATGGCGTAGGAGACATGACGTAGGCGACATGACGTAGGAGACATGACGTAGTAGTCATGACTTAGGGGACATGACGTAGGAGACATGACGTAGGTGACATGACGTAGGAGACATGACGTAGGTGACATGACGTAGGAGACATGACGTAGTCGACCTGATGTAGGTGACAGGACGTAGGTGACATGACGTAGGTGACATGACGTAGGAGACATGACAGTCGACATGACGTAGGTGACAGGACATAGGTGACATGACGTAGCAGACATGACGTAGGAGACATGACGTAGGAGACATGACATAGGTGACATGACGTAGGAGACATGAGGTAGGAGACATGACGTAGAAGACATGACATAGGTGACATGACGTAGGAGACATGACGTAGCAGACATGACGTAGGAGACATGACGTAGGAGACATGACATAGGTGACATGACGTAGGTGACATGACTTAGGGGACATGACGTAGGAGACATGACGTAGTCGACCTGATGTAGGTGACAGGACGTAGGTGACATGACGTAGGAGACATGACAGTCGACATGACGTAGGTGACAGGACATAGGTGACATGACGTAGTCAATATGACGTAGTTGACATGACGTAGCAGACATGACGTAGGAGACATGACGTAGGAGACATGAGGTAGGAGACATGACGTAGAAGACATGACATAGGTGACATGACGTAGGAGACATGACGTAGCAGACATGACGTAGGAGACAGGACGTAGGAGACATGAATTAGGAGACATGACGTAGAAGACATGACATAGGTGACATGACGTAGGAGACATGACATAGCAGACATGACGTAGGAGACATGACATAGCAGACATGACGTAGGAGACAGGACGTAGGAGACATGAGGTAGGAGACATTACGTAGAAGACATGACATAGGTGACATGACGTAGGAGACATGACGTAGCAGACATGACGTAGGAGACAGGACGTAGGAGACATGAATTAGGAGACATGGCATAGGAGACAGGACGTAGGAGACATGAATTAGGAGACATGGCATAGGAGACAGGACGTAGGAGACATGACGTAGGAGACATGACGTAGCAGACATGACGTAGGAGACATGACGTAGGAGACATGACGTAGGTGACATGACGTAGGTGACATGACTTAGGGGACATGACGTAGGAGACATGACGTAGGAGACATGACGTAGAAGACATGACATAGGTGACAGGACGTAGGTGACATGACGTAGGTGACATGACGTAGGAGACATGACAGTCGACATGACGTAGGTGACAGGACATAGGTGACATGACGTAGTCAATATGACGTAGGTGACATGACGTAGCAGACATGACGTAGGTGACAGGACGTAGGAGACATGACGTAGGAGACATGACGTAGGAGACATGACGTAGGAGACATGACGTAGAAGACATGACATAGGTGACATGACGTAGGTGACATGACGTAGGAGACATGACAGTCGACATGACGTAGGTGACAGGACATAGGTGACATGACGTAGTCAATATGACGTAGGAGACATGAATTAGGAGACATGGCATAGGAGACAGGACGTAGGAGACATGACGTAGGAGACAGGATGTAGGAGACATGACGTAGGAGACATGACGTAGGTGACATGACGTAGGAGACAGGATGTAGGAGACATGACGTAGGAGACAGGACGTAGGAGACATGAGGTAGGAGACATGACGTAGGAGACAGGACGTAGGAGACATGACGTAGGAGACAGGACGTAGGAGACATGAGGTAGGAGACATGACGTAGGAGACATGACGTAGGTGACATGACGTAGGAGACATGACGTAGCAGACATGACGTAGCAGACATGACGTAGGTGACATGACGTAGGAGACATGACGTAGCAGACATGACGTAGCAGACATGACGTAGGAGACATGACGTAGGTGACATGACGTATTCGACCTGACCTTTGTGACAGGACGTAGGTGACATGACGTAGGTGACATGATGTAGGAGACATGACATAGTCAACATGACGTAGGTGACAGGACATAGGTGACATGACGTAGTCAATATGACGTAGGTGACATGACGTAGCAGACATGACGTAGGAGACATGACGTAGGAGACATGACGCAGGAGACCTGACATAGGTGACATGACATAGTCAATATGACGTAGGTGACATGACGTAGCAGACATGGCGTAGGAGACATGACGTAGGCGACATGACGTAGGAGACATGACGTAGTAGTCATGACTTAGGGGACATGACGTAGGTGACATGACGTAGCAGACATGGCGTAGGAGACATGACGTAGGCGACATGACGTAGGAGACATGACATAGGTGACATGACATAGGTGACATGACGTAGGAGACATGACATAGGTGACATGACGTAGGAGACATGACGTAGCAGACATGGCGTAGGAGACATGACGTAGGCGACATGACGTAGGAGACATGACGTAGTAGTCATGACTTAGGGGACATGACGTAGGAGACATGACGTAGGTGACATGACGTAGGAGACATGACGTAGTCGACCTGATGTAGGTGACAGGACGTAGGTGACATGACGTAGGTGACATGACGTAGGAGACATGACAGTCGACATGACGTAGGTGACAGGACATAGGAGACATGAGGTAGGAGACATGACGTAGAAGACATGACATAGGTGACATGACGTAGGAGACATGACGTAGCAGACATGACGTAGGAGACATGACGTAGGAGACATGACGTAGCAGACATGACGTAGGAGACATGACGTAGGAGACATGACATAGGTGACATGACGTAGGTGACATGACGTAGGAGACATGACGTAGTAGTCATGACTTAGGGGACATGACGTAGGAGACATGACGTAGTCGACCTGATGTAGGTGACAGGACGTAGGTGACATGACGTAGGAGACATGACAGTCGACATGACGTAGGTGACAGGACATAGGTGACATGACGTAGTCAATATGACGTAGTTGACATGACGTAGCAGACATGACGTAGGAGACATGACGTAGGAGACATGAGGTAGGAGACATGACGTAGAAGACATGACATAGGTGACATGACGTAGGAGACATGACGTAGCAGACATGACGTAGGAGACAGGACGTAGGAGACATGAATTAGGAGACATGACGTAGAAGACATGACATAGGTGACATGACGTAGGAGACATGACGTAGCAGACATGACGTAGGAGACAGGACGTAGCAGACATGA
>NC_133801.1:837351-864056 GCF_043250625.1 Sebastes fasciatus
GACGTAGGCGATGAGGACAGGACGTAGGCGATGAGGACAGGACGTAGGCGACAGGACGTAGGCGATGAGGACAGGACGTAGGCGACAGGACGTAGGCGATGAGGACAGGACGTAGGCGATGAGGACAGGACGTAGGCGACAGGACGTAGGCGATGAGGACAGGACGTAGGCGATGAGGACAGGACGTAGGCGATGAGGACAGGACGTAGGCGACAGGACGTAGGCGATGAGGACAGGACGTAGGCGATGAGGACAGGACGTAGGCGATGAGGACAGGACGTAGGCGATGAGGACAGGACGTAGGCGACAGGACGTAGGCGATGAGGACAGGACGTAAGTGATGAGGACAGGACGTAGACAGTGACAGCGCTGGGTGGACGGGGGGGCCGGAGAGGAAGCTATCGTAGCTTATTAGCTTTAAAAATCACAAATAAATATAATAAATAATTACAAAATTGGTTACAATATCAAGACATATTTTATTAAAACTGTTATATTTACTGTTAGTAAACACTTCTGTATATCCGTCTATCGAAGTACAGCTGCATTATTGTGTTACATCCCATAATATCCAGAGAACATCTTTAACTTCTTCCCTCGTTAAATAAAAAGTTCCTTTTAAAATCACCAAATAAATAACACCGAAAACAAAACAGTATCAAAAAGAACCCGACAAAACACAACAAGGTTGGCCGCTGCGCTTCTTTACCGCACTTCTTTACCGCGTTTCTTTACCACGTTCTGCTGCTCTTCTTTACTGCGTTTCTTTACCGCGCTTCTTTACCGCGTTCTGCTGCTCTTCTTTACTGCGTTTCTTTACCGTGTTTCTTTACCGCACTTCTTTACCGCGTTTCTTTACCGTGTTTCTTTACCGCGTTCTGCTGCTCTTCTTTACTGCGTTTCTTTACCGCGCTTCTTTACCACGTTCTGCTGCTCTTCTTTACTGCGTTTCTTTACCGCGCTTCTTTACCGCGTTCTGCCGCTCTTCTTTACTGCGTTTCTTTACCGCGTTTCTTTACCGCGTTCTGCTGCTCTTCTTTACTGCGTTTCTTTACCGCGCTTCTTTACCGCGTTCTGCTGCTCTTCTTTACTGCGTTTCTTTACCGTGTTTCTTTACCGCACTTCTTTACCGCGTTTCTTTACTGTGTTTCTTTACCGCGTTCTGCTGCTCTTCTTTACTGCGTTTCTTTACCGTGTTTCTTTACCGCACTTCTTTACCGCGTTTCTTTACTGTGTTTCTTTACCGCGTTTCTTTACCGCGCTTCTTTACCGCGTTCTGCTGCTCTTCTTTACTGCGTTTCTTTACCGTGTTTCTTTACCGCACTTCTTTACCGCGTTTCTTTACCGTGTTTCTTTACCGCGTTCTGCTGCTCTTCTTTACTGCGTTTCTTTACCGCGCTTCTTTACCACGTTCTGCTGCTCTTCTTTACTGCGTTTCTTTACCGCGCTTCTTTACCGCGTTCTGCTGCTCTTCTTTACTGCGTTTCTTTACCGCGCTTCTTTACCGCGTTCTGCCGCTCTTCTTTACTGCGTTTCTTTACCGCGTTTCTTTACCGCGTTCTGCTGCTCTTCTTTACTGCGTTTCTTTACCGCGCTTCTTTACCGCGTTCTGCTGCTCTTCTTTACTGCGTTTCTTTACCGTGTTTCTTTACCGCACTTCTTTACCGCGTTTCTTTACTGTGTTTCTTTACCGCGTTCTGCTGCTCTTCTTTACTGCGTTTCTTTACCGTGTTTCTTTACCGCACTTCTTTACCGCGTTTCTTTACTGTGTTTCTTTACCGCGTTCTGCTGCTCTTCTTTACTGCGTTTCTTTACCGTGTTTCTTTACCGCACTTCTTTACCGCGTTTCTTTACTGTGTTTCTTTACCGCGTTCTGCTGCTCTTCTTTACTGCGTTTCTTTACCGTGTTTCTTTACCGCACTTCTTTACCGCGTTTCTTTACCGTGTTTCTTTACCGCATTCTGCTGCTCTTCTTTACTGCGTTTCTTTACCGTGTTTCTTTACCGCACTTCTTTACCGCGTTTCTTTACCGTGTTTCTTTACCGCGTTCTGCTGCTCTTCTTTACTGCGCTTCTTTACCGCGCTTCTTTAGCGCGCTTCTTTCCTGCGTTTCTGCTGTGATGTATACAGTACATATATACAGTATATATATATATATATATATATACATTATAAACAAACCGGCATTTAAAGGGTTAAAACTCAGAAAATGAATGAATATTTGGTCGTTGTGATCTGAGGACTGATGTTGAGATTTAACTCGGTGAACGTGGAAAATAATATTAATATCTGAGTGTTTCTGCAACGACGGTCACTTTGAACTCTCCCAGATGAAAGAATGAATGAACCATCAGAGTATTAATATATATAAACAGGTACACAAGAGTACATCTAGTGGTTCACATTTTAATCTGTAACAAGTTTAGTTTCTATGTTTTTTTATCATTAAATGTCCTATAATCATTTTATACGTTTTGATTTTTACATTTCTATATTATTTTTAAGACATTTAAATTTCATCTACTAAAAATGAATTCAACAATTGAATTAGCTCATTTATGTCAACATTGATGAAGAAAACCCAGAAAACGCTCCTTATGTTTTATTAACTCACATTATGTGTCATGTCCAGATGTGTAATAATGTTGTGTTTATGTTTATTGCACTGATAATTAAACATAAATCCATAATTGCTGGGACGTTAAACTGCCCGTAGTTGCAGAAACACCGACTGTAGATAGGTTCATGTTTTTTGACGCAGACTTTTTTTGTCCTCTGAGGACGTCGGAGCGGCGTCCTTAAAGCGAGGCCGAAGGGTTAAAGGTGTGATGACCTTGATGAAGGTCGACGTGAAGGCTGGTTCAATGTTTCCGTGTTTTGGTTGCAGGTTTCCCTTCGTTCAGTTCTACAGTTATAAAGCTTCATGTGAAGGTGAACGGCTGTCCCTCGTTGTCCCTCGTTGTCCCTCGTCGTCCCCACTGACGTTATAAAATACAAAAAAAGGCACCAAGCAGGAAATTTCCGTTTCGTCCAATCAACAACGAGCTAAAAACAAACAAACCCACAAACGTTCCCTCTGATGGCTCCCAGATCAGTCCGGCTTTTACGGCGTGGCGTGTTGCCGTGACAACGTGACCTCTCAGAAGTCACTCCAGAGGACGGCCCGCCTGCTCCTGTCCACGCTGACGACGTACTGACCGGACAGAGACCAGGAGACGGCGCTGATGGACGAGCTGGAGACAGAGAGGAGAGGGTTCATTAAAGGGACGGTACAACATTGCTGTAGGCGGCGTCCCTCAGGGGGGGCGGCGTCCCTCAGGGGGGGCGGCGGCGGCGTCCCTCAGGGAGGCGGTGTCCCTCAGGGAGGCGGTGTCCCTCAGGGAGGCGGTGTTCCTCAGGGAGGCGGTGTCCCTCAGGGAGGCGGTGTTCCTCAGGGAGGCGGCCTGGGTCCTCTATTTTTTATATTAAACTAGTAAGGGGGGGGAATTCACCTACATATCGTGATTTTGTTTTACGGTTTTGAGTCTATGTGGAGGTAGAAGGAAGTTACCGTTTTTATTGAGTTAGTCTGAGTAACGTGACGTCATATCCGTTCTGTCAAACCAAAACAAACCTCAGAGAGTGTAAAACGTTGGAGGGTCGTCGTGGATACGACCTGCACCCCCCCATGTTAAATCCAGGAGAAGCAGAGCATGGAGGTCGTTAAAGGAGCTGAACGGACGAGGCATGTGGTTGATACATTTCATAAATCTTGTTTGTCTTTAATAACTGGAATCCCCCAGGGCCACGTCCCGGGGCCTTTAATCTTTCCATTTAAACTTATAGACACTCCAACATGTACACATTCAATACATATTAAATACAATACTACATTAGTAAAACATTTACTAAATCATCTCTGTACTTGAATAACATGAGGAGTTCCTCAGGGAAGCGTCCTGGAGCCTCGGATGTTTCTATTAAACCTGATCTGTGTTCTGATCAGCTGATGGATGATCAATGATCTGGGTTTTGACCAGCTGATGGATGATCAATGATCTGGGTTCTGATCAGCTGATGGATGATCAATGATCTGTGTTCTGATCAGCTGATGGATGATCAATGATCTGGGTTCTGATCAGCTGATGGATGATCAATGATCTGGGTTCTGTTACCTGTGTTTGTCAGGTAGGCGGGTCTCCAGGTTGCCGGTGGAGACGTTCCAGATGTAAACGGCGCCATCAGCTGATCCGGCCGCGAGGAAGCAGCCGTCTGGACTGAAGAGAGAGAGAGAGAGAGAGAGAGAACAAGGACTCAGCGTTAATGTGGAGTCCTGATATTGTTTCAGGAGAACTGAGAACTTGTAGAATAAAGATAAAGTTTAACCATCGAAGAGTTCACGTTGTTTCAGTGTGATTTAGTCGTTGAGACGTTCACACTGTAAAAAACGAACTCGTTTTACTGTTTTGTTAGTTTCATCCTGTAATGAGGAGGAGCGATCAGCTGCTCCTGCTGGGTTCTGTGTGGAACCTCAGAGAGAACCTCAGAGGGAACCTCAGAAAGAACCTCAGAGAGAACATCACAGAGAAACCAGCAGCAGGGAACCTCAGAGAGAACCTCAGAAAGAACCTCAGAGAGAACATCACAGAGAAACCAGCAGCAGGGAACCTCAGAGAGAACCTCAGAAAGAACCTCAGAGAGAACCTCAGAGAGAACCTCAGAGAGAACATCACAGAGAAACCAGCAGCAGGGAACCTCAGAGAGAACCTCAGAAAGAACCTCAGAGAGAACATCACAGAGAACCCAGCAGCAGGGAACCTCAGAGAGAACCTCAGAGAGAACCTCAGAGAGAACCTCAGAGAGAACCTCAGGGAGAACCAAGCAGGGAACCTCAGAGAGAACCTCAGAGAGAACATCACAGAGAACCCAGCAGCAGGGAACCTCAGAGAGAACCTCAGAAAGAACCTCAGAGAGAACCTCAGAGAGAACCTCAGAGGGAACCTCAGAGAGAACATCAGAGAGAACCCAGCAGGGAACCTCAGAGAGAACCTCAGAGGGAACCTCAGAGAGAACATCAGAGAGAACCAAGCAGAGAACCTCAGAGAGAACCTCAGAGAGAACCAGGCAGGGAACCTCAGAGAGAACCTCAGGGAGAACCAAGCAGGGAACCTCAGAGAGAACCTCAGAGAGAACATCAGAGAGAACCCAGCAGCAGGGAACCTCAGAGAGAACCTCAGAGGGAACATCAGAGAGAACCCAGCAGGGAACCTCAGAGAGAACCTCAGGGAGAACCAAGCAGGGAACCTCAGAGAGAACCTCAGAGAGAACCTCAGAGAGAAACCAGCAGGGAACCTCAGAGAGAACCTCAGAGAAAACCCAGCAGGGAACCTCAGAGAGAACCTCAGGGAGAACCAAGCAGGGAACCTCAGAGAGAACCTCAGAGAGAACCTCAGAGAGAAACCAGCAGGGAACCTCAGAGAGAACCTCAGAGGGAACATCAGAGAGAACCTCAGGGAGAACCAAGCAGGGAACCTCAGAGAGAACCTCAGAGAGAACCTCAGAGAGAAACCAGCAAGGAACCTCAGAGAAAACCCAGCAGGGAACCTCAGAGAGAACCCAGCAGGGAACCCCGTTAACATGTTCAGAGGGTCTCTGTCGCTGACTCAGAGCATCCTGGTCCTGCTGCTGTTGTCATGGAAACTGCAGGAAATGAACCAGCAGCTTCTCATCTCTCAGTTATTCTGGTGGAACGTTTGATCACAAACATGAAGACTGATAATAAATACAGGACGCAATAACAATAACAATAACAATAATAATAATAACAATAATAACAATAATAATAACAATAATAACAATAATAATAACGATAATAATAATAATGATAGAAATAATAATAATAATAACAATAATAATAATAATAATAACGATAATAATAATAATGATAGAAATAATAATAATAATAACAATGGTAATGATAGAAATAATAATAATAACAATAGTAATAATAATATTATTATTATTATTATTATTATTATTACTAAAAAATAATAATAATAATAGTAATAATAGTAATGATAGAAATAATAATAATAACGATAGTAATAATAATAATAATAGTAATAATAATAACGATAGTAATAATAATAATAACAATAATAATAATAGTAATAATAATAATAGTAATAATAGTAATAATAGTATAATAAATATCACCACTCTATCATTACTCAGGCAGCAGATGATCAGCTTCCTGTCAGCTGGTTCCCTGCTGGATGCAGAATGTGTTTTAATAAACCAGGAGCTAAACGATGAATTTAAGATTTGATTTGATGTTTTTATGTCTGAATCGATGATTGCAGCTTTTCAGCATCAGGACTCTTCATCACATTCTTCCTCTGAACATCAGGACAAACTGATGAACGCTGCTCAGTTTTCTTCTTTGCATGTTTCTCCCTTTAAAGGTCCCATATTGTAAAAAGTGAGATGTTCATGTCTTTTACATGATAAAGCAGCTTTAAGTGTTATATCAGTAAGCTCAAGGATCTGGGCCTGAACACACCACTGTGTGACTGGATCCTGGACTTTCTGACGGGACGCCCCCAGGTGGTGAGAATCAACAACCTCACCTCGACTTCACTGACTCTAAGCACAGGAGCGCCTCAGGGCTGTGTTCTCAGCCCCCTCCTGTACTCCCTCTACACCCACGACTGTGTGGCAACAAGAGCTTCAAACACCATCGTGAAGTTTGCGGACGACACAGCAGTTGTGGGGTTGATCTCCCATGGCGACGAGATGGCTTACAGGGAGGAGGTGACCACCCTGGAACAGTGGTGTCAGAACAACCACCTCTCCCTGAACATCTCAAAGACCAAGGAGGTCATCGTGGATTACAGGAGGGGGGGTTGCACTCACCCCCCAGTCACCATCAACGGCACAGCGGTGGAGAGGGTGGACACCTTTAAATACCTGGGTGTCAACATCCATAAGGACTTGACATGGGCCACCCACACCACCGCTGTAGTCAGGAAGACCCAGCAGAGACTGTACGCTCTGAGGCGACTCAAGACTTTCAGACTGAAACCGCAAATCCTCAGGGACTTCTACCGGGGCACCATAGAGAGCCTCCTGACAGGCTGCTTCACCACCTGGTTCGGCAGCTGCACCAACGTGGACCGTAAGGCGCTGGAAAGGGTGGTGCGCTCGGCCCAACACATCACCGGGTGCGAGCTGCCCAGCCTGCAGGAGCTTTACACCCAGCGGTGCCTCAGGAAGTCCCTGAGGGTCATTAAGGACACGACACACCCCCACATCAGCCTGTTCTCCCTCCTGCCCTCTGGTAGAAGATACAGGACCCCCAGGACTCTCACCAGCAGACTGAGGAACAGTTTTTTCCCCCAGGCCATCAGACTTTTAAATCGATAATTAATTTGACACATTCTTACACAAAAAAATTTCTTATACTGTTAATACATATGTTCTTAATATGCCCTTGTATAAAGTATTTCCTTTTATAATTGTAATGTAAATGTAATATAATTTATTATTTAATGGAGCTTCCTAGCGAAAAGTATTTCACACGTTTGTACCTGTACAACCGGCGTGACAATAAACATCTTGAATCTTGAATCTTGAATCTTGAATATAAATACGATACCATACAACTATTGTCAATTTGCACTGAAATTCATTTTGCATCTCTAGGCAGCTCAGTTTGAGAGAAAGTACACATCCAACAGACATCCTGTTACCATAGAGACAGACAGACATCCTGTTACCATAGAGACAGACAGACATCCTGTTACCATAGAGACAGACAGACATCCTGTTACCATAGAGACAGACAGACATCCTGTTACCATAGAGACAGACAGACGTCCTGTTACCATAGAGACAGACAGACGTCCTGTTACCATAGAGACAGACAGACGTCCTGTTACCATAGAGACAGACAGACGTCCTGTTACCATAGAGACAGACAGACATCCTGTTACCATAGAGACAGACAGACATCCTGTTACCATAGAGACAGACAGACATCCTGTTACCATAGAGACAGACAGACATCCTGTTACCATAGAGACAGACAGACATCCTGTTACCATAGAGACAGACAGACGTCCTGTTACCATAGAGACAGACAGACGTCCTGTTACCATAGAGACAGACAGACGTCCTGTTACCATAGAGACAGACAGACGTCCTGTTACCATAGAGACAGACAGACGTCCTGTTACCATAGAGACAGACAGACGTCCTGTTACCATAGAGACAGACAGACATCCTGTTACCATAGAGACAGACAGACGTCCTGTTACCATAGAGACAGACAGACGTCCTGTTACCATAGAGACAGACAGACGTCCTGTTACCATAGAGACAGACAGACGTCCTGTTACCATAGAGACAGACAGACATCCTGTTACCATAGAGACAGACAGACGTCCTGTTACCATAGAGACAGACAGACGTCCTGTTACCATAGAGACAGACAGACGTCCTGTTACCATAGAGACAGACAGACGTCCTGTTACCATAGAGACAGACAGACATCCTGTTACCATAGAGACAGACAGACAAGTAAGACTCATCAGACAAAAAACAAAACACATCACATTATTCAGACATAACCCATTAAAACATGATCATCTGTCCTCTGGATGGACATGTCTTTAGCAAGATGGACTGATGGACAGAAGTGTTCTTTAGCCTGATGGGGTTAAATGGAGGGACTCTGAATGTTGATATTCCCCATTTCAAACCAGTAAGGGATCAGAAGAGATTTACTCCGGGACATATTCTACAGATAGAGACATGGAAAGTGTATTAATGTTGCTGCTGGGTCAGACCGGGGTTACCTGACCCGGGTCAGACCGGGGTTACCTGACCCAGGTCAGGTAACCCCGGGTCAGGTAACCTGGGTCAGGTAACCCCGGGTCAGGTAACCCCGGTCTGCCCCGGGTCAGATAACCCCGGTCTGACCCGGGTCAGATAACCCCGGTCTGCCCCGGGTCAGATAACCCCGGTCTGCCCCGGGTCAGGTAACCTGGGTCAGGTAACCCCGGGTCAGGTAACCCCGGTCTGCCCCGGGTCAGATAACCCCGGTCTGACCCGGGTCAGATAACCCCGGTCTGCCCCGGGTCAGATAACCCCGGTCTGACCCGGGTCAGATAACCCCGGTCTGACCCGGGTCAGATAACCCCGGTCTGACCCGGGTCAGATAACCCCGGTCTGACCCGGGTCATCGGTGTGAAAGAGTGTAATAACTGACCTGATCACAGCCTTGCTGCTGTCACTGCCACATTTGAAGCCTTCAGCTCTGAAACACACAGACAGACATCACCGTGGGACATCTGTCTCTACCTGAAGACTGTGGGACGTCTGTCTCTACCTGAAGAGGACGTCTGTCTCTACCTGAAGAGGACGTCTGTCTCTACCTGAAGAGGACGTCTGTCTCTACCTGAAGACTGTGGGACGTCTGTCTCTACCTGAAGAGGACGTCTGTCTCTACCTGAAAACTGTGGGACGTCTGTCCCTACCTGAAGAGGACTCCTGTCTCTACCTGAAGACTGCGGGACGTCTGTCTCTACCTGAAGAGGACGTCTGTCTCTACCTGAAAACTGTGGGACGTCTGTCTCTACCTGAAGAGGACTCCTGTCTCTACCTGAAGACTGCGGGATGTCTGTCTCTACCTGAAGAGGACTCCTGTCTCTACCTGAAGACTGCGGGATGTCTGTCTCTACCTGAAGAGGACTCCTGTCTCTACCTGAAGACTGTGGGACGTCTGTCTCTACTTGAAGAGGACTCCTGTCTCTACCTGAGGAGGACGTCTGTCTCTACCTGAAGAGGACTCCTGTCTCTACCTGAAGACTGTGGGACGTCTGTCTCTACCTGAAGAGGATATTCTGTCTCTACCTAAGGAGGACGTCTGTCTCTACCTGAAGAGGACTCCTGTCTCTACCTGAAGACTGTGGGACGTCTGTCTCTACTTGAAGAGGACGTCTGTCTCTACCTGAAGAGGACGTCTGTCTCTACCTGAAAACTGTGGGACGTCTGTCCCTACCTGAAGAGGACTCCTGTCTCTACCTGAAGACTGCGGGATGTCTGTCTCTACCTGAAGAGGACTCCTGTCTCTACCTGAAGACTGCGGATGTCTGTCTCTACCTGAAGAGGACTCCTGTCTCTACCTGAAGACTGCGGATGTCTGTCTCTACCTGAAGAGGACTCCTGTCTCTACCTGAAGACTGCGGGATGTCTGTCTCTACCTGAAGAGGACTCCTGTCTCTACCTGAAGACTGTGGGACGTCTGTCTCTACTTGAAGAGGACTCCTGTCTCTACCTGAAGACTGCGGGATGTCTGTCTCTACCTGAAGAGGACTCCTGTCTCTACCTGAAGACTGTGGGACGTCTGTCTCTACCTGAGGAGGATATTCTGTCTCTACCTAAGGAGGACGTCTGTCTCTACCTGAAGAGGACTCCTGTCTCTACCTGAAGACTGTGGGACGTCTGTCTCTACTTGAAGAGGACTCCTGTCTCTACCTGAAGACTGTGGGACGTCTGTCTCTACCTGAGGAGGATATTCTGTCTCTACCTAAGGAGGACGTCTGTCTCTACCTGAAGAGGACTCCTGTCTCTACCTGAAGACTGTGGGACGTCTGTCTCTACTTGAAGAGGACGTCTGTCTCTACCTGAAGAGGACTCCTGTCTCTACCTGAAGACTGTGGGACGTCTGTCTCTACTAGAAGAGGACGTCTGTCTCTACCTGAAGAGGACGTCTGTCTCTACCTGAAAACTGTGGGACGTCTGTCTCTACCTGAGGAGGACGTCTGTCTCTACCTGAAGAGGACGTCTGTCTCTACCTGAAGACTGTGGGACGTCTGTCTCTACCTGAAGAGGACGTCTGTCTCTACCTGAAGAGGACGTCTGTCTCTACCTGAAGACTGTGGGACGTCTGTCTCTACCTGAGGAGGACGTCTGTCTCTACCTGAAGAGGACTCCTGTCTCTACCTGTGGGACGTCTGTCTCTACCTGAAGAGGACTCCTGTCTCTACCTGTGGGACGTCTGTCTCTACCTGAAGACTGTGGGACGTCTGTCTCTACCTGAGGAGGACGTCTGTCTCTACCTGAAGAGGACTCCTGTCTCTACCTGTGGAACGTCTGTCTCTACCTGAAGACTGTGGGACGTCTGTCTCTACCTGTTGGACGTCTGTCTCTACCTGAAGACTGTGGGACCTCTGTCTCTACCTGAAGACTGTGGGACGTCTGTCTCTACCTGTGGGACATCTGTCCCTACCTGAAGCAGACGCGCTCGTTGCTCCGCCTCCTCAGGTCCACCAGCTGGAGGCAGTCGTCACGGCAACAGCTGAGCAGCTGACGGTGGTCGGAGCTGATGTCCAGCGAGGTGACCTTCCCCTGAGCGGGGAGCTCCTGGACGCAGCTGACCGTCCTGAGGGACAAACCATCAGTTTTAAAATAATACTTTATTTGATTTCATTCCAAATCTGCAAAAATATTTTACAGTATAAAAATAATATAAAAATAAATGATAAATTATACAATAAAATAAACTGTAAGGAAGGGATAAACTAAAGAATAAAAAGAATAAAATAAAAAATACCCTTATGATGAACTAGAAGGACTCAGAGAGCTCAGACCTCCGTCATGTAGCGGAAAATAATGTTTTAATTTGAATGTAATTTAATTTAATTTATTTATTATCATTATTTATTACTTATTAATATTATTATTATTTAGACTCTGTATGAAAATTAGATTATTTAAATAACAAATTAATTAAATAGAAAATCTGACCAATCAGGAGCAGGGAGAGGAGATGCTGGTGTGTGAATGGAGGAGGGGGAGGGGGTCCTGTGAGCTGAGCTGTTGCTAGGTAACAGAGGGAGAGGGGGAATCACCGTGGCGACGGTGAGAGTTTAAATCAGAGCGGAGATTCTACTGTCCACACCGAGTGAAGTGGTGAATGAGTGAGGTGGTGAATGAGTGAAGTGGTGACTCAGTGAAGTGGTGAATGAGTGTGGTGGTGAATGAGTGAGGTGGTGAATGAGTGAAGTGGTGAATGAGTGTGGTGGTGAATGAGTGTGGTGGTGAATGAGTGTGGTGGTGAATGAGTGAGGTGGTGAATGAGCGAAGTGGTGAATGAGTGAAGTGGTGACTCAGTGAAGTGGTGAATGAGTGAGGTGGTGAATGAGTGAGGTGGTGAATGAGTGAAGTGGTGAATGAGTGTGGTGGTGAATGAGTGAGGTGGTGAATGAGCGAAGTGGTGACTCAGTGAAGTGGTGAATGAGTGAGGTGGTGAATGAGTGAAGTGGTGAATGAGTGAAGTGGTGAATGAGCGAAGTGGTGAATGAGTGTGGTGGTGAATGAGTGAGGTGGTGAATGAGCGAAGTGGTGAATGAGTGAAGTGGTGACTCAGTGAAGTGGTGAATGAGTGAGGTGGTGAATGAGTGAGGTGGTGAATGAGTGAGGTGGTGAATGAGTGAAGTGGTGAATGAGTGTGGTGGTGAATGAGTGAGGTGGTGAATGAGCGAAGTGGTGACTCAGTGAAGTGGTGAATGAGTGAGGTGGTGAATGAGTGAAGTGGTGAATGAGTGAAGTGGTGAATGAGTGAGGTGGTGAATGAGCAAAGTGGTGAATGAGTGAAGTGGTGACTCAGTGAAGTGGTGAATGAGTGAGGTGGTGAATGAGTGAAGTGGTGAATGAGTGAAGTGGTGAATGAGTGTGGTGGTGAATGAGTGAGGTGGTGAATGAGCGAAGTGGTGAATGAGTGAAGTGGTGACTCAGTGAAGTGGTGAATGAGTGAGGTGGTGAATGAGTGAAGTGGTGAACGAGTGAAGTGGTGAATGAGCGAAGTGGTGAATGAGTGTGGTGGTGAATGAGTGAGGTGGTGAATGAGCGAAGTGGTGACTCAGTGAAGTGGTGAATGAGTGAGGTGGTGAATGAGTGAAGTGGTGAATGAGTGAAGTGGTGAATGAGTGAAGTGGTGAATGAGTGTGGTGGTGAATGAGTGAGGTAGTGAATGAGCGAAGTGGTGAATGAGTGAAGTGGTGACTCAGTGAAGTGGTGAATGAGTGAGGTGGTGAATGAGTGAAGTGGTGAACGAGTGAAGTGGTGAATGAGCGAGGTGGTGAATGAGTGTGGTGGTGAATGAGTGAGGTGGTGAATGAGAGAAGTGGTGAATGAGTGAAGTGGTGACTCAGTGAAGTGGTGAATGAGTGAGGTGGTGAATGAGTGAGGTGGTGAATGAGTGAAGTGGTGAATGAGTGAGGTGGTGAATGAGTGAAGTGGTGAATGAGTGAGGTGGTGAATGAGTGAAGTGGTGACTCAGTGAAGTGGTGAATGAGTGAGTTGGTGAACGAGTGAAGTGGTGAATGAGCGAAGTGGTGACTCAGTGAAGTGGTGAATGAGTGAGGTGGTGAATGAGTGAAGTGGTGAATGAGTGAAGTGGTGAATGAGTGTGGTGGTGAATGAGTGAGGTGGTGAATGAGTGAAGTGGTGAATGAGTGAGGTGGTGAATGAGTGAAGTGATGAATGATTGAGGTGGTGAATGAGTGAAGTGGTGAATGAGTGAAGTGGTGAAGTGGCGAATGAGTGAAGTGGTGAATGAGTGAGGTGGTGAATGAATGAATTGGTGAATGAGTGAAGTGGTGAATGAGTGAAGTGGTCACCTGGTGTCCCAGACTCTGATCTTGGAGTCGTAGTGTCCGCTGATGATCCAGTTCTCAGAACAGACCAGGTCACTGCAGTATGACGCCACTTCAACTACCTGCACACCTGCAGACACAAGTCCACCTTAATCAGTCCTTAATATTGATCAGGTATTGATCAGTAATTGATCATTGGTCAGGTATTGATCAGTTATTGATCAGTGATCAGGTATTGATCAGTAATTGATCAGTGGTCAGGTATTGATCAGTTATTGATCATTGATCAGGTATTGATCAGTTATTGATTAGTGATCAGGTATTGATCAGTAATTGATCATTGGTCAGGTATTGATCAGTGGTCAGGTATTGATCAGTAATTGATCATTGGTCAGGTATTGATCAGTGGTCAGGTATTGATCAGTTATTGATTAGTGATCAGATATTGATCAGGTATTGATCAGTGGTCAGGTATTGATCAGTAATTGATCAGTGGTCAGGTATTGATCAGTGGTCAGGTATTGATCAGTTATTGATCATTGATCAGGTATTGATCAGTTATTGATTAGTGATCAGGTATTGATCAGTGGTCAGGTATTGATTAGTTATTGATCAGTGGTCAGTTATTGAACAGTAATTGATCAGTGGTCAGGTATTGATCATTGGTCAAGTATTGATCAGTGGTCAGGTATTGATCAGTTTTTGATCAGTGATCAGGTATTGATCAGTGGTCAGGTATTGATTAGTTATTGATCAGTGGTCAGGTATTGATCATTGGTCAAGTATTGATCAGTGGTCAGGTATTGATCAGTTTTTGATCAGTGATCAGGTATTGATCAGACTCACAGGCGGCTCTCTGCAGGTCCCACAGTCTGATGGTTCTGTCTGCGCTTCCTGTCACCACCTGATGAAGACAACCGCTGAACCTCGCTGCTGTTACCTTCCTGCTGTGACCTGTTAGAGTCAACTGAGACAGGTGAGACAGACAGATGAGACAGAGACTGAATGAAACACCAAGAAGACAAGCAGACATGCTGAAGTTGTTGACTGATGTCTGATGTTCAGACTAAATGTACGAGAGTTTCCGTGTTTGTCGTGGTTACCTTGGGAACGGAGTCATCCAGCCGCCACAACAAGGCCGACTTATCGTAGGACGCTGCGAGGATCCTCAAACCCTGAAAACACGTCCACAGACATCAGACTGTAAAACAGTTCACACCGAACACAAAGACATTCTTTTACATATCGTACAAAGTCAATGCACGGACGCAAATCTACGCCGGGCGACGCAACGCGGATGATGCAAACACGTGGAATTGGTGTGACGCCGTGTTGAGAAAGCCGATCAGCGCTGAGATTCTCCTGACGTTGAATCAGAAATGTAGAAAAAATGATTTTATCTATGGACCAAAATGAAAAATGCCGTAAAGAAGCAGAGTCGGTATCGACTCGCCAGGCGATACTCACCGTGGGGTCGAACTCGATGCAGGTGATCCCCTCTGTGCTGCCGTCCAGAGACGCTCTGTGAGTCAGCGAGCCTGGTGACATCATCAGTGAGGTCACAACACCTCATCACAAACATGATCATAATAATACTAATAATACTAATACTACTACTACTACTACTAATAATAATAATAATAAATAACAATAATAATAATCATAAATAATAATAATAATAAATAATCATAATCATAATCATAATAATTAATAATTATAATCATAATAATATTAAATAATAATAATCATAATAATCATCATAATAATAACGTACCTGCTCTGACCTCCCACAGTTTGATGACAGTGTCGGTTCCTCCGGTGGCCAGCAGCTGAGAGCTGGAGCTGAACCTCACAGCGTTGATGCCTTGCTCATGGGCCTCCTGGCAGACAGAGAGACAGCTTCCTGTTTACATCCTCGCTGAGCATCACTGAATCCACCAACACTGATATCTCCTCACTCATAACTCATGATGTATATTACATTATTAATCGGGCTGTCCATATTAATCACCATTAATCACAAATTAAACACTCATGTTTAATCAGTTCTAAATGAACCGTAAAGGAGATCAGTATGTAAATGTATGTATATATTTATTATTGTAAATCATTTAATATTACATCTTTTGTCTCGTAACTCTTTCTCGTTATATATTAAAATATTCCAACAGATATTTTGTTCATCTATTTTTTAAATGTTACGTCTTTTATTCTTTGAAATATTACAACCATGTGATGTAACGTTATCACTTATATGAATATTAAAATGTTCCTCCTTATATTACTTTATCTTGAAATTCTTTTTTTCTCAAGTTTTTTCATGTAATAATGACTTTTACTTCAAATATATATATACAGTATATCTTTTATATATAATGCGACTTTTACTGTGAATCAGTTCGTGTTGAGTCCAGAGGAGGGAGACAGAGGACCATGTCTTCGTCTCCATGAGGACAGTGTGTTACTCACCAGGACGTGGAGAGCTCTAGCGGGGACTCTGGCAGACAGACAGACTCCTACAGGACCCAGATCCTCCTCCAGACTGCAGACGGAGTGGCCACGCCTCTTCCTGCTGACATCACAGGACTCATTTACATACAATAAACATGAATCATGAATAAGTAATGAGGCGGGGGGGCAGGAGGAGAGGACTCACTCAAAGAGCTCTCTGATGGAGGACAGGATCCTCGGAGACGTAGCCGACGCTGATCTGAGACAAACACACACAGACACTTATTCATTTACTGACTGAGCATCTACCGACAACATTCATATCAGTTCATATCAACGTTCATATCAGTTCATATCAACATTCAACATTCATATCAGTTCATATCAACATTCATATCAGTTCATATCAACATTCATATCAGTTCATATCAACATTCATATCAGTTCATATCAACATTCATATCAGTTCATATCAACATTCAACATTCATATCAGTTCATATCAACATTCATATCAGTTCATATCAACATTCATATCAGTTCATATCAACATTCATATCAGTTCATATCAACATTCAACATTCATATCAGTTCATATCAACATTCATATCAGTTCATATCAACGTTCATATCAGTTCATATCAACATTCATATCAGTTCATATCAATATTCATATCAGTTCATATCAACATTCATATCAGTTCATATCAACGTTCATATCAGTTCATATCAACATTCATATCAGTTCATATCAACGTTCATATCAGTTCATATCAACATTCATATCAGTTCATATCAACGTTCATATCAGTTCATATCAACGTTCATATCAGTTCATATCAACATTCAACATTCATATCAGTTCATATCAACATTCATATCAGTTCATATCAACGTTCATATCAGTTCATATCAACATTCATATCAGTTCATATCAATATTCATATCAGTTCATATCAACATTCATATCAGTTCATATCAACGTTCATATCAGTTCATATCAACATTCATATCAGTTCATATCAACATTCATATCAGTTCATATCAACGTTCATATCAGTTCATATCAACATTCATATCAGTTCATATCAACGTTCATATCAGTTCATATCAACATTCATATCAGTTCATATCAACGTTCATATCAGTTCATATCAACGTTCATATCAGTTCATATCAGTTCATATCAACATTCATATCAGTTCATATCAGTTCATATCAACATTCATATCAGTTCATATCAACATTCAACATTCATATCAGTTCATATCAACGTTCATATCAGTTCATATCAACGTTCATATCAGTTCATATCAACATTCATATCAGTTCATATCAACATTCAACATTCATATCAGTTCATATCAACATTCATATCAGTTCATATCAACATTCATATCAGTTCATATCAACATTCATATCAGTTCATATCAACGTTCATATCAGTTCATATCAACATTCATATCAGTTCATATCAACATTCATATCAGTTCATATCAGTTCATATCAACATTCATATCAGTTCATATCAACATTCAACATTCATATCAGTTCATATCAACGTTCATATCAGTTCATATCAACGTTCATATCAGTTCATATCAACATTCATATCAGTTCATATCAACGTTCATATCAGTTCATATCAACATTCATATCAGTTCATATCAACATTCAACGTTCATATCAGTTCATATCAACGTTCATATCAGTTCATATCAATATTCAACGTTCATATCAGTTCATATCAGTTCATATCAGTTCATATCAACATTCATATCAGTTCATATCAACATTCATATCAGTTCATATCAACATTCATATCAGTTCATATCAACATTCATATCAGTTCATATCAACGTTCATATCAGTTCATATCAACATTCAACGTTCATATCAGTTCATATCAACGTTCATATCAACATTCAACGTTCATATCAGTTCATATCAACATTCAACGTTCATATCAGTTCATATCAGTTCATATCAACGTTCATATCAGTTCATATCAGTTCATATCAACGTTCATATCAGTTCATATCAACATTCAACGTTCATATCAGTTCATATCAACGTTCATATCAGTTCATATCAGTTCATATCAACGTTCATATCAGTTCATATCAACATTCAACGTTCATATCAGTTCATATCAACGTTCATATCAACATTCAACGTTCATATCAGTTCATATCAACATTCAACGTTCATATCAGTTCATATCAGTTCATATCAACGTTCATATCAGTTCATATCAACGTTCATATCAGTTCATATCAACATTCAACATTCATATCAGTTCATATCAGTTCATATCAACGTTCATATCAGTTCATATCAGTTCATATCAACGTTCATATCAGTTCATATCAACATTCAACGTTCATATCAGTTCATATCAACATTCATATCAGTTCATATCAACATTCATATCAGTTCATATCAACATTCATATCAGTTCATATCAACGTTCATATCAGTTCATATCAACATTCATATCAGTTCATATCAACATTCAACGTTCATATCAGTTCATATCAGTTCATATCAGTTCATATCAGTTCATATCAACATTCATATCAGTTCATATCAACGTTCATATCAGTTCATATCAACGTTCATATCAGTTCATATCAACATTCATATCAGTTCATATCAACATTCAACGTTCATATCAGTTCATATCAACATTCAACGTTCATATCAGTTCATATCAGTTCATATCAACATTCATATCAGTTCATATCAACATTCATATCAGTTCATATCAACGTTCATATCAGTTCATATCAACATTCATATCAGTTCATATCAGTTCATATCAACGTTCATATCAGTTCATATCAGTTCATATCAACATTCATATCAGTTCATATCAACATTCATATCAGTTCATATCAGTTCATATCAACGTTCATATCAGTTCATATCAACATTCATATCAGTTCATATCAATATTCATATCAGTTCATATCAACATTCATATCAGTTCATATCAACGTTCATATCAGTTCATATCAACGTTCATATCAGTTCATATCAACATTCAACATTCATATCAGTTCATATCAGTTCATATCAACGTTCATATCAACATTCATATCAGAGGAAGGTTTAAAGTGAGCTAGCTAGCTGGTCCACAGCAGCTAGCGGCTCACGTTAGCTGCTGTTAGCATCATGCTAAACTATTAGCATCATTTCTCTCCGTCTCTGAAACGCTTCTCTGATATTGTAGCTCTAGAGCTCCAATCACAGTTACTCATCTCTAATGTCTGAGATCTGGATTCAGACAACAACACAGAGGACATTTAGATGTGGAGCTTTAGCCCACTGCTAGCGTTAGCCTCCAGCTAATGTTAGCCCACTGCTAGCGTTAGCCTCCAGCTAATGTTAGCCCACTGCTAGCGTTAGCCTCCAGCTAATGTTAGCCCACTGCTAGCGTTAGCCTCCAGCTAATGTTAGCCCACTGCTAGCGTTAGCCTCCAGCTAATGTTAGCCCACTGCTAGCGTTAGCCTCCAGCTAATGTTAGCTCACTGCTAGCGTTAGCCTCCAGCTAATGTTAGCCCACTGCTAGTGTTAGCCTCCAGCCAATGTTAGCCCACTGCTAGCGTTAGCCTCCAGCTAATGTTAGCTCACTGCTAGCGTTAGCCTCCAGCTAATGTTAGCCCACTGCTAGCTTTAGCCTCCAGCCAATGTTAGCCCACTGCTAGCGTTAGCCTCCAGCTAATGTTAGCCCACTGCTAGCTTTAGCCTCCAGCCAATGTTAACCCACTGCTAGCGTTAGCCTCCAGCTAATGTTAGCCCACTGCTAGCGTTAGCCTCCAGCTAATGTTAGCCCACTGCTAGCGTTAGCCTCCAGCTAATGTTAGCCCACTGCTAGCGTTAGCCTCCAGCTAATGTTAGCCCACTGCTAGCGTTAGCCTCCAGCTAATGTTAGCCCACTGCTAGCGTTAGCCTCCAGCTAATGTTAGCTCACTGCTAGCGTTAGCCTCCAGCTAATGTTAGCCCACTGCTAGCGTTAGCCTCCAGCCAATGTTAGCCCACTGCTAGCGTTAGCCTCCAGCTAATGTTAGCTCACTGCTAGCGTTAGCCTCCAGCTAATGTTAGCCCACTGCTAGCTTTAGCCTCCAGCCAATGTTAGCCCACTGCTAGCGTTAGCCTCCAGCTAATGTTAGCCCACTGCTAGCTTTAGCCTCCAGCCAATGTTAACCCACTGCTAGCGTTAGCCTCCAGCTAACATCGTGACCTCATCATGACCTCATCATCTGATTAATAACTTAAGGTAGTTCAGGTGAGATGAACCTGAACAGTCTGGTGTGGCATCTCTCGGTGGACTCGGGTTGGTTCTCCGTCTTTGGAGACGTGGATCTGGAGGTCGGAGCGCTCGAACAACTGGAACACAAAATCATCATCATCATCAACGTCATCGTCATCATCGTCGTCATCACACACACACTCTGACTTTTTAAAATATATATATATATCTATATATATAGCTACATACAGAGGTGGATCTTACCTGTCCACGGTGACCTTTGACCTCACAGCAGTCTGCAGCTCCTTCTGCAGGTTAGCTTCTCGAGCTCTGATGAAAACAGACAGGAGTGGTGAGTTCAGGTGTGTTCAGGTGAGTTCAGGTGTGTTCAGTGAACAGGTGTGTTCAGGTGAGTTCAGCTGAGTTCAGGTGTGTTCAGTGAACAGGTGAGTTCAGGTGTGATCAGGTGTGTTCAGGTGTGATCAGGTGTGTTCAGGTGAGTTCAGGTGTGTTCAGTGAACAGGTGAGTTCAGGTGTGAACAGGTGAGTTCAGGTGTGTTCATGTGAGTTCAGGTGCATTCAGGTGTGATGAACAGGTGCGTTCAGGTGTGAACAGGGGAGTTCAGATGAGTTCAGGGGAGTTCAGGTGTGTTCAGGTGTGAACAGGTGAGTTCAGTTGTGAACAGGTGTGAAAAGGGTAAGTTCAAGTGTGAACAAGTGTGTTCAGGTGAGTACAGGTGCGTTCATGTGATTTCAGGTGAGTTCAGGTGTGATGAACAGGTGTGTTCAGGTGAGTTCAGGTGAAATCGGGTGTGTTCAGGAGTGTTCAGGTGTGTTCAGGAGTGTTCAGGTGAGTTCAGGTGTGATGAACACGTGCGTTCAGGTGTGTTCAGGTGTGAACAGGTGAGTTCAGGTGAGTTAAGGAGTGTTCAGGTGTGTTCAGGTGAGTTAAGGTGAGTTCAGTTGTGTGAGGTTGTGTTCAGGTGTGTTCAGGTGTGATGAACAGGTGTGTTGAGGCACGTTCAGGTACCTGGACTTGCGTTCATTGCGGCTGTTCATGCGGGCGGCGGCCTGCTGTTTCAGGTGGATCATGTCCTCCAGCAGGTGTCCCCCTCTGACCTTCTCCTCCCGGAGTCTTGACTCCGCCCCTCTCTGACGCTCCAGCAGGGCGTCGTACTCCGTCTTCAACGCCCCGTTCTCCTCCTGAACCTGCTCCACCCGCTGCTGCAGCGCCCGGTGAGCATCAAACGCACCCGCCAGCCGCCGCTCCCCCTCCAACAGCCTGAGACGGGGGGTAGGAAGATTTCAGAAAAAAAGGTTCAGGTGTGATCAGATGTGTTCAGGTGTGTTCAGGTGTGTTCAGGTGAGTTCAGGTGTGATCAGGTGTGTTCAGGTGTGATCAGGTGTGTTCAGGTGTGATCAGGTGAGTTCAGGTGAGTTCAGGTGTGAGTTCAGGTGTGAACAGGTGTGATCAGGTGTGTTCAAGTGTGATCAGGTGTGTTCAGGTGTGATCAGGTGTGATCAGGTGTGTTCAGGTGTGCTGCTCACCTGTCATGTTGCTCCTCCAGATCACCTTCTTTGGTTTTAATCTGCTGCTGCAGCTCCACCACCTGATAGGCCAGCTGAGACACAAGCAGGAACCACAGAAGAGTGAGCCACGCCATACACACTACAGGTTACACGCCACACGTTACACGTTACACACCACATGTTACACACCACACGCTACACGTTACACACCACACGTTACACACCACACGCCACACGTTACATGTAACAAACCACACGTTACACACCACACGTTACACATTACACGTTACACACCACACGCCACACGTTACATGTAACAAACCACACGTTACACACCACACGCCACACGTTACATGTAACAAACCACACGTTACACACCACACGTTACACATTACACGTTACACACCACACGCCACACGTTACATGTAACAAACCACACGTTACTCACCACGTTACACGCTACACGTTACACACCACACGTTACACACATGTTACACGCTACACGTTACACATTACACGTTACACACCACACGTTACATGTAACAAACCACACGTTACTCACCACGTTACACACTACACGTTACACACCACACGTTACACACCACATGTTACACGCTACACGTTACACACCACACGTTACACATTACACGTTACACACCACACGCCACACGTTACATGTAACAAACCACACGTTACTCACCACGTTACACGCTACACGTTACACACCACACGTTACACACCACATGTTACACGCTACACGTTACACACCACACGTTACACACCACATGTTACACGCTACACGTTACACACCACACGTTACACATTACACGTTACACACCACACGTTACTCACCACGTTACACGCTACACGTTACACACCACACGTTACACACCACATGTTACACACCACACATTACACGTTACACACCACACGTTACTCACCACGTTACACGCTACACGTTACACACCACACGTTACACACCACATGTTACACACCACACGTTACACGTTACACACCACACGTTACACACCACATGTTACACACCACACGTTACACGTTACACACCACACGTTACACATTACACGTTACACACCACACGCCACACGTTACATGTAACAAACCACACGTTACTCACCACGTTACACGCTACACGTTACACACCACACGTTACACACCACATGTTACACGCTACACGTTACACACCACACGTTACACACCACATGTTACACGCTACACGTTACACACCACACGTTACACATTACACGTTACACACCACACGTTACTCACCACGTTACACGCTACACGTTACACACCACACGTTACACACCACATGTTACACACCACACATTACACGTTACACACCACACGTTACTCACCACGTTACACGCTACACGTTACACACCACACGTTACACACCACATGTTACACACCACACGTTACACGTTACACACCACACGTTACACACCACATGTTACACACCACACGTTACACGTTACACACCACACGTTACATGTAACACACCACATGTTACACACCACACGTTACACACCACGCCACACGTTACACGCTACACGCCACATGTTACACGCCACACACCACACATTACACGTTACACGCCACACGTTACACACCACATGTTACACGTTACACGCCACATGTTACACACCACATGTTACACGTTACACGCCACACGTTACACACCACATGTTACACGTTACACGCCACATGTTACACGCCACGTTACACGTTACACACCACATATTACACGTTACACACCACGTTACACACCACATATTACACGTTACACGCCACATGTTACACGCATGTGTATAATCATTTTTATTCTAAACAGCTGAGAGATGTACTGTAGTACATTTTTGAGTCTGAAATAATATTAGATTATTAATAATAGATAGTAGGTGTAGGGACCTGCCATTTCTGGTGGCAGACACAGTGAGCTGTCTTCTCAGAATCCTGGAGGTATGCTCTCATTGGCCGTGGACCAAGCTCAGTCCTCATTGGCCACTCTAACATTCACACAGAACAAAACCAGAGGAATTTCTTTGTTCCCTCTCTTTCTACTCGCTCATCTCTCCTGACCGGCTTGAGGTGAGCGGCTCTCAAGTCCAGAACTTGCAAAGCAGTTCTGCTTCTGATCTATGGTCTGTCCTTCTTGAGCACATGTGCTCAGAAGAACAAAGAGGTCACGTGATGACATGCTGGCGGCCATCTTTAATTCCGCCATCTTTGTAGTTTTACAGTGCTCGCCATTTTGTTTGTAGGCCATACAGACATTTTGAGACAAGAACCCATCTTGTTTCCCCCCACCCTCTCTCTCTCTCTCTCACACACACACACACACACACACGCACACACTGTGTTTGGTTTGTTTTAGTTTAGTTATTTAGTTAGATTAATATTGTGTTTTGAACCTTTATTATCTTGTAAATAAATGTTTGTGGAATATACATGCTGGTCTCTTTAATGTTGCACAAGAGTGAATAATGCCAACCTCTGCTATGTCAAGAACTCCGATATCCTTCAACCTTTACTTTCTATTTTGGTTATAGTTATTAATTGAATTATTAATCAATGTTCCAAACTGATAGTTTAGCCTATATAATGAGACTATATTAACGTTTTGGTCATTGGTCCCTGATTCCAGGGTGGTGCCCCGTTTATTATTGATGTTTATTGATAATCTTTATTAATATTAATAATTCTATTATTATTTATTAATTATTTTGCTAATAACCAAAACCTACTAAGTAGAACCCCTACAAAGGTTTAATAATTTTATATAATTATTATAATTATATTATATAATAATTATATACTATGATTATTATATAATTATAGTATATGATAATATAATAAAAACATTATATTATATAATTATTATATAATATAATATAATAGATAATAGTTTACGGCCGAGTCAAAGATGCAGGTTCTGCAGCCTCTAGTCAGAATATTCAACTTATTTTCTTTAAATATTCCAAATTTTTCTCAGAATATTCTGACTTTTTTCTTGAAAAATATATATAAATATTATATATAAATATTAATTATATAAATATTAATTAAAAAAAACTTGAACTTAATTACTTTTTTTCTTTCAAAATATTCCTCTTCCTGATGACATCATCATCCCTCCACAATAAAGGTCCATTAATCCATTTCAACATCAGAGGAAACGGAATCTTTAAGTTTCCTTCAGTATCGGTCACAATATTCACACTTTAGTTCTCAAAATATACTCCAGTTTTTATATTCAGATACTGTCTTTTATCTCGTAATATTCTAACTATTTTCTGAAAATATTCAGACTTTTGCTTTTTCCAAAAAGTTTTTCTCGTAATATTCTGAACTAAACTTAATTTTTTTTACATAACTTTGAAAAAGTTAGGACTTTTTTTCTCTCAAAATATATATATATATTTTTTAATATTTTGACTTTTTGTCAAAATATCTCAACTTTTTTCTCTCCTAATATTCTAAACTAAACTTAATAAACTTAACTTTGAAAAAAAACTTAATGCCTTTTTTCCTCTCAAAATATTAAATTTTCTTAATTAAATATTGTGGCTTTTCTCTCCAGATTTAATATTGAGATATTCTGTATTTTATCTTGTAATATTTTAACTATTTTCTCAAAATATTGAGACTTTTTTTTCTCGTAATATTCTGAATTAAACTTAATGACTATTTTTCTCTTAAAATATTCAGACTTTTTTGAATCCTCATGTTTCATCAGTTTCCTTCAGTCTCACAGACGGGACTCGATCACAGATCAGTGTCACAGTGATCAGTGATAGTGGTCTGTACGGGGACACAGAGACGGGACTCGATCACAGATCAGATCAGTCAGCTCTCCAAATACACGATATAGAAAGATTGTAGCGAACTAACATCTACATTTTAAAACAGAGTTTAACTAACACCTCCGTCTCCAGGAGTCCTGACTGCAGGAACGTTTTGGTTTGAGTGTTTCACCAGATAAGACACCAGATAAGACACCGGGGACGACGTCTCTGAACCAAACTCCATTTAAAAAAACGTGTGTTTTCTCGTCTCCGCGGCGTCCAGATGTTGGTCGGCAGCTGTGTGTCGGTCGTACCTCTCCGGTAGTCTTCTTCAGCTGGTTGTTGTGGTGAAGCAGAGAGGAGAGAGAGCAGCTGCTGTCAGAGGAGGGACGCCTGGGTGGACAGAACAAACACACCCTCAGCATCAGCATCAGCATCATCTTCATCATCATCATCATCATCATCAGGTGTGAGTTACCTGACGGAGCAGCTCAGGAGTCCTTTAGTCAGACTGGTTTTGTCCAGCAGCCGAGTGTCTGAGAACACAGAGGAGGGAATCAGTGCAGCCGACCGACCAGACTCCATTTAAAATCGGACCAATTTAACATTCAACAGCCTTATTGCTTCAAAATGTACAAATATTTGAGGACGATGATATAAATGTTCAACGACATGAACAAAAAGGATTTTATCAGCTTGTAAAAAAAGTGTCTTTTTTGTGTTTTGACTTCCTTCACATATCTGCTTTCTTTACGTTCCACCTGCACTCTTTAATAAAATAAAATATATATAAACGTAATCTAATTTTAATCGTTTGTTCCATCCGTGAGCAGCAGAGTGATGATCTGTCACAGATGAGTCACTGCGTAGAGGAAGTGGAACAACTTCCTGTCTCTGAATGTCAACAAAATAAAAGGAACTGGTTTACGGTGACAGATGGAACTGTTGATCGTCAGTCAGGTTCAGCTGTAGATAACCATCTGTGGATGGAATGAGTCAACCAGACTCCATCAACATATCTCA